>NW_027310450.1:0-2500 GCF_047496795.1 Chiloscyllium punctatum
CCTAACCCTAACCCTAACCCTAACCCTAACCCTAACCCTAACCCTAACCCTAACCCTAACCCTAACCCTAACCCTAACCCTAACCCTAACCCTAACCCTAACCCTAACCCTAACCCTAACCCTAACCCTAACCCTAACCCTAACCCTAACCCTAACCCTAACCCTAACCCTAACCCTAACCCTAACCCTAACCCTAACCCTAACCCTAACCCTAACCCTAACCCTAACCCTAACCCTAACCCTAACCCTAACCCTAACCCTAACCCTAACCCTAACCCTAACCCTAACCCTAACCCTAACCCTAACCCTAACCCTAACCCTAACCCTAACCCTAACCCTAACCCTAACCCTAACCCTAACCCTAACCCTAACCCTAACCCTAACCCTAACCCTAACCCTAACCCTAACCCTAACCCTAACCCTAACCCTAACCCTAACCCTAACCCTAACCCTAACCCTAACCCTAACCCTAACCCTAACCCTAACCCTAACCCTAACCCTAACCCTAACCCTAACCCTAACCCTAACCCTAACCCTAACCCTAACCCTAACCCTAACCCTAACCCTAACCCTAACCCTAACCCTAACCCTAACCCTAACCCTAACCCTAACCCTAACCCTAACCCTAACCCTAACCCTAACCCTAACCCTAACCCTAACCCTAACCCTAACCCTAACCCTAACCCTAACCCTAACCCTAACCCTAACCCTAACCCTAACCCTAACCCTAACCCTAACCCTAACCCTAACCCTAACCCTAACCCTAACCCTAACCCTAACCCTAACCCTAACCCTAACCCTAACCCTAACCCTAACCCTAACCCTAACCCTAACCCTAACCCTAACCCTAACCCTAACCCTAACCCTAACCCTAACCCTAACCCTAACCCTAACCCTAACCCTAACCCTAACCCTAACCCTAACCCTAACCCTAACCCTAACCCTAACCCTAACCCTAACCCTAACCCTAACCCTAACCCTAACCCTAACCCTAACCCTAACCCTAACCCTAACCCTAACCCTAACCCTAACCCTAACCCTAACCCTAACCCTAACCCTAACCCTAACCCTAACCCTAACCCTAACCCTAACCCTAACCCTAACCCTAACCCTAACCCTAACCCTAACCCTAACCCTAACCCTAACCCTAACCCTAACCCTAACCCTAACCCTAACCCTAACCCTAACCCTAACCCTAACCCTAACCCTAACCCTAACCCTAACCCTAACCCTAACCCTAACCCTAACCCTAACCCTAACCCTAACCCTAACCCTAACCCTAACCCTAACCCTAACCCTAACCCTAACCCTAACCCTAACCCTAACCCTAACCCTAACCCTAACCCTAACCCTAACCCTAACCCTAACCCTAACCCTAACCCTAACCCTAACCCTAACCCTAACCCTAACCCTAACCCTAACCCTAACCCTAACCCTAACCCTAACCCTAACCCTAACCCTAACCCTAACCCTAACCCTAACCCTAACCCTAACCCTAACCCTAACCCTAACCCTAACCCTAACCCTAACCCTAACCCTAACCCTAACCCTAACCCTAACCCTAACCCTAACCCTAACCCTAACCCTAACCCTAACCCTAACCCTAACCCTAACCCTAACCCTAACCCTAACCCTAACCCTAACCCTAACCCTAACCCTAACCCTAACCCTAACCCTAACCCTAACCCTAACCCTAACCCTAACCCTAACCCTAACCCTAACCCTAACCCTAACCCTAACCCTAACCCTAACCCTAACCCTAACCCTAACCCTAACCCTAACCCTAACCCTAACCCTAACCCTAACCCTAACCCTAACCCTAACCCTAACCCTAACCCTAACCCTAACCCTAACCCTAACCCTAACCCTAACCCTAACCCTAACCCTAACCCTAACCCTAACCCTAACCCTAACCCTAACCCTAACCCTAACCCTAACCCTAACCCTAACCCTAACCCTAACCCTAACCCTAACCCTAACCCTAACCCTAACCCTAACCCTAACCCTAACCCTAACCCTAACCCTAACCCTAACCCTAACCCTAACCCTAACCCTAACCCTAACCCTAACCCTAACCCTAACCCTAACCCTAACCCTAACCCTAACCCTAACCCTAACCCTAACCCTAACCCTAACCCTAACCCTAACCCTAACCCTAACCCTAACCCTAACCCTAACCCTAACCCTAACCCTAACCCTAACCCTAACCCTAACCCTAACCCTAACCCTAACCCTAACCCTAACCCTAACCCTAACCCTAACCCTAACCCTAACCCTAACCCTAACCCTAACCCTAACCCTAACCCTAACCCTAACCCTAACCCTAACCCTAACCCTAACCCTAACCCTAACCCTAACCCTAACCCTAACCCTAACCCTAACCCTAACCCTAACCCTAACCCTAACCCTAACCCTAACCCTAACCCTAACCCTAACCCTAACCCTAACCCTAACCCTAACCCTAACCCTAACCCTAACCCTAACCCTAACCCTAACCCTA
>NW_027310450.1:7500-10000 GCF_047496795.1 Chiloscyllium punctatum
AACCCTAACCCTAACCCTAACCCTAACCCTAACCCTAACCCTAACCCTAACCCTAACCCTAACCCTAACCCTAACCCTAACCCTAACCCTAACCCTAACCCTAACCCTAACCCTAACCCTAACCCTAACCCTAACCCTAACCCTAACCCTAACCCTAACCCTAACCCTAACCCTAACCCTAACCCTAACCCTAACCCTAACCCTAACCCTAACCCTAACCCTAACCCTAACCCTAACCCTAACCCTAACCCTAACCCTAACCCTAACCCTAACCCTAACCCTAACCCTAACCCTAACCCTAACCCTAACCCTAACCCTAACCCTAACCCTAACCCTAACCCTAACCCTAACCCTAACCCTAACCCTAACCCTAACCCTAACCCTAACCCTAACCCTAACCCTAACCCTAACCCTAACCCTAACCCTAACCCTAACCCTAACCCTAACCCTAACCCTAACCCTAACCCTAACCCTAACCCTAACCCTAACCCTAACCCTAACCCTAACCCTAACCCTAACCCTAACCCTAACCCTAACCCTAACCCTAACCCTAACCCTAACCCTAACCCTAACCCTAACCCTAACCCTAACCCTAACCCTAACCCTAACCCTAACCCTAACCCTAACCCTAACCCTAACCCTAACCCTAACCCTAACCCTAACCCTAACCCTAACCCTAACCCTAACCCTAACCCTAACCCTAACCCTAACCCTAACCCTAACCCTAACCCTAACCCTAACCCTAACCCTAACCCTAACCCTAACCCTAACCCTAACCCTAACCCTAACCCTAACCCTAACCCTAACCCTAACCCTAACCCTAACCCTAACCCTAACCCTAACCCTAACCCTAACCCTAACCCTAACCCTAACCCTAACCCTAACCCTAACCCTAACCCTAACCCTAACCCTAACCCTAACCCTAACCCTAACCCTAACCCTAACCCTAACCCTAACCCTAACCCTAACCCTAACCCTAACCCTAACCCTAACCCTAACCCTAACCCTAACCCTAACCCTAACCCTAACCCTAACCCTAACCCTAACCCTAACCCTAACCCTAACCCTAACCCTAACCCTAACCCTAACCCTAACCCTAACCCTAACCCTAACCCTAACCCTAACCCTAACCCTAACCCTAACCCTAACCCTAACCCTAACCCTAACCCTAACCCTAACCCTAACCCTAACCCTAACCCTAACCCTAACCCTAACCCTAACCCTAACCCTAACCCTAACCCTAACCCTAACCCTAACCCTAACCCTAACCCTAACCCTAACCCTAACCCTAACCCTAACCCTAACCCTAACCCTAACCCTAACCCTAACCCTAACCCTAACCCTAACCCTAACCCTAACCCTAACCCTAACCCTAACCCTAACCCTAACCCTAACCCTAACCCTAACCCTAACCCTAACCCTAACCCTAACCCTAACCCTAACCCTAACCCTAACCCTAACCCTAACCCTAACCCTAACCCTAACCCTAACCCTAACCCTAACCCTAACCCTAACCCTAACCCTAACCCTAACCCTAACCCTAACCCTAACCCTAACCCTAACCCTAACCCTAACCCTAACCCTAACCCTAACCCTAACCCTAACCCTAACCCTAACCCTAACCCTAACCCTAACCCTAACCCTAACCCTAACCCTAACCCTAACCCTAACCCTAACCCTAACCCTAACCCTAACCCTAACCCTAACCCTAACCCTAACCCTAACCCTAACCCTAACCCTAACCCTAACCCTAACCCTAACCCTAACCCTAACCCTAACCCTAACCCTAACCCTAACCCTAACCCTAACCCTAACCCTAACCCTAACCCTAACCCTAACCCTAACCCTAACCCTAACCCTAACCCTAACCCTAACCCTAACCCTAACCCTAACCCTAACCCTAACCCTAACCCTAACCCTAACCCTAACCCTAACCCTAACCCTAACCCTAACCCTAACCCTAACCCTAACCCTAACCCTAACCCTAACCCTAACCCTAACCCTAACCCTAACCCTAACCCTAACCCTAACCCTAACCCTAACCCTAACCCTAACCCTAACCCTAACCCTAACCCTAACCCTAACCCTAACCCTAACCCTAACCCTAACCCTAACCCTAACCCTAACCCTAACCCTAACCCTAACCCTAACCCTAACCCTAACCCTAACCCTAACCCTAACCCTAACCCTAACCCTAACCCTAACCCTAACCCTAACCCTAACCCTAACCCTAACCCTAACCCTAACCCTAACCCTAACCCTAACCCTAACCCTAACCCTAACCCTAACCCTAACCCTAACCCTAACCCTAACCCTAACCCTAACCCTAACCCTAACCCTAACCCTAACCCTAACCCTAACCCTAACCCTAACCCTAACCCTAACCCTAACCCTAACCCTAACCCTAACCCTAACCCTAACCCTAACCCTAACCCTAACCCTAACCCTAACCCTAACCCTAACCCTAACCCTAACCCTAACCCTAACCCTAACCCTAACC
>NW_027310450.1:15000-79232 GCF_047496795.1 Chiloscyllium punctatum
TCTGCCTCTCTCTCTCTGTCTCTGTCTCTCTCTCTCTCTCTCTCTCTGCCTCTCTCTCTCTGTCTCTCTCTCTCTGTCTCTCACTCTCTGTCTCTCTCTCTCTGTCTCTCTCTCTCTCTGTCTCTCTATCTCTGCCTCTCTCTCTCTGTCTCTCACTCTCTGTCTCTCTCTGTCTCTCACTCTCTCTCTCTCACTGTCTCTCTCTCTCTGCCTCTCTCTCTCTGTCTCTCACTCTCTGTCTCTCTCTCTCTGTCTCTCTCTCTCTCTCTATCTCTGCCTCTCTCTCTCTGTCTCTCTCTCTCTGTCTCTCTCTCTCTCACTCTCTGTCTCTCACTCTCTGTCTCTCTATCTCTGTCTCTCTCTCTCTGTCTCTCTGTCTCTCTCTCTCTCTGTCTCTCTCTGTCTCTCACTCTCTCTCTCTCTCTGTCTCTCTCTCTCTGTCTCTCTCTCTCTGTCTCTCTCTCTCTCTCTCTCTGTCTCTCTATCTCTGCCTCTCTCTCTTTGTCTCTCTCTCTCTCTCTGTCTCTCTCTCTCTGTCTCTCTCTCACTCTCTGCCTCTCTCTCTCTGTCTCTCTCTCTGCCTCTCTCTCTCTGTCTCTCACTCTCTGTCTCTCTCTCTCTGTCTCTCTCTCTCTCTCTCTCTATCTCTGCCTCTCTTTCTCTGTCTCTCACTCTCTCTCTCTATCTCTGTCTCTCTGTCTCTCTGTCTCTCTCTCTCTCTCTGCCTCTCTCTCTCTGTCTCTCACTCTCTCTCTCTCAGACAAATACACACACTCACTCATTCTCTAACACATAAACACATTTAATCTTCCTGACACACTGAAATTCACATGAAACTTTGGCACGGGCACTCAAGTTGATATGCACAAATACTGTGCCATGCACTTGCACATTTTCACACACACACACACACACACTTACACAGACTTGTGGAACATTACAAAATCCCCATCAATCTCCCAATCTGGTACGTGCTTCTCACATGCATTCTAGAACAATGTCACTCAAACAAACTCACTCCAGAACTCTCACTCTCTCATAGTCACAAATTTGCTCACTTGTTGCACACTCACTTGCATTCACACTCACTCCCTCACATGCATCTATGGCTCCAATAGTTTGTCTTTTTCCCCTTTTTTTTATTTTTAGTCAGCATAACGTTTGAAGTCAGTGTGGTATTTGATAAATTCCTGTTTGATGAAAACAAAAAGAAGCTGGACTCGAGGTTAAAACTCTATTTTAACATGTTCTGAACAAGGCCTCACATCTCCGACATAATATTTCACATTGCAGATGTTCCGATTGCTCAGAAGTTTATACAAATAGTCAGACGGTTTTGAAACTTTTAATTCTAGCAGGACAGTACATTCAAATAGATTTGTCAATTTGAATCTTTATCAGTCGAAACATGCATCCCTTTTGGAACAGAATTTTCCATATCCTGCTTCGAACATTTTGATAAAATGTACAAATGAAGATAACTGCTCTCAGATTTGCCCTTTTTCTATCCTGTCAAACTGAAGTTTTCACTATGCCTCTACTCAATTAAACATTGTACCATTTCGATTAAAAGGCCCCTCCTCGTGCTAACATCCAAGTAGCATCATCTCAGATCTTGACTATATTTAATGTGCAAAAGGGGAGAGAGACACAAAGTGTGAGGTGTGTTTTAGTATGCAAGGCCAGGATGAATAACTTTAAATGTCTGAATCTTTTGTTCATGGCAGCCATTTTATGTTAACAAAACCCTGAATTTGACTTTATAAATGGGGAAAGGCAAGAAAGAGTTGGCTTCTAGAGTCCATGTCTATTTCAATGCAACTTTGATTTAGCGGAATGATACCGAGACAGGAAGGGTTCAATGGTGAGGGAGTGAAGTGGCACAAAACCAGGATTGTATTCCTGAAGTATTGGAAGCTTTTGAGACAAGAACAGAACCTGCTAGGGAAGATGGAGAGAAAGTTTTCTCTCTAGAATCACTATCTAAACATCTAACAATATCCTGAAACACTTTGTTTCTTCATTAAGTCTTGAAAGTCTCGCATTTATCTGCATACTAGGAGACCAGGTGAGGATGGACAAATTCCACTAAAGGGCATAATTGAGTCAAACTGATTTTTCCAAGAATCTGTGAGTTATGATCAATTTAGAATTATTTCACCAAACCCCCAGAAATTCCCAAGAGCCCCAACCCCTCTGTTTTCACAGGAACAGTCTGTGCTTTCACCACCTCACTGTTCCCCCTAACAACAGCGTCTGAACTCACAAAAACTCTGCTTCCCCCTAGCAATGGTTTGTAACCTCATCTCTCTGTTCTGTAGCAACGTACAATGGTCTCACACCCTATCTGTTCCCTCAGCAAAGGCCTGTGCCCCACATCCACGCTGTTCCTTTACAAAAGCCAGTGACTCCTCTCCCTCACATTACCCCTTCTAATGGCACATGGTCCACTGTTGACCAAGCAATGGCCCTTTCCCCCCTTTGCTCCCCTAGCAATGGTATCTGCCCCAATCCTCAAGTTGTTCCCCAAGTGATGGCCTGGTGTACCACACCCAGTCTGTTCCCTGAACAATGAGCATTGTCCCCCCACCCACACTGTTCCCCACCATTGAATCCTCATGTCATACGTTCCCCTCACAATAACCAGTGCTTTAACACCTACACTGTGGTCCCACAGCCACAGTGTTCCCATGGAAACGCCCAGTGTCTTAAACCCCACTGTTTCACATTGGAATGGCCTGCAATCACATGCCCAGAGTATACCCATAACAACAGCCTTTTACAGGATCCCCCAGCAGAGATTGTGCGACCATATTTTCTAATAAACAATAGTCTGTGGCCGTGCCACCTCTCTGTTTCCCATCAATGGTCTGTGGCCTGACAATGGACTCACACCCACTCTTTTCATCTGCAATCTACCAGTTTTCCCATGCCTCTCAGTCCCCTAGCAATGGTTGTGGTCTCAGTCTACACTGTTCACCGAGCAAAGGAAGGTGAGTGAGAATTAGCAGATAGATGTGTGGAGAACGCAAGGTAAATGGGAGAGAGGGGTGTCAAGGAGATAGAAAGATTGCAGGAGAGAAAGAGACAGTGTGAAGGAAAATGGGTGGTGGGACAGTAATATTGGGAGGGAAATCGGAGGAGGATGGATGATTGGAAGGGAGATATGGGGGGAAAGAGGCAAGGAGTAAGGGAGAGAGGTGAATTCTGCCAAGGCAAGTTCAGAGTGGGTGACCCAGAGTTGAAAGCAAGGACGGTGTGGTTTACACACAACTCTTAAGCTCGCTTAGGAACCCTTCCCTTCCCTTTAGAACATAGAAAAGTACAGCACCGAACAGGCCATTTGGCCCACGATGTTGTGCCGGGTTTAATCCTAATGTCAAATATAGTAACTTAACCTACACACACCCCAACTCACTGTTATCCAAGAGCATGTCCAGTAGTTGCTTAAATGTCCCCAATGACTCTGCTTCCACCAGCACCGCTGGGAACGCATTCCATACATTCACAACTCTCTGTGTAAAGAACCTACCTCTGACGTCTCCTTTATACCTTCACCCTAATATCTTCAAACCAGTCAATCTCGTACCAGTCAATCCTGCCCTGGGGAAAAGTCTCTGGCTATTGACTCTATCTATTCCTCTCATTATTTTCTTCACCTCGATCAGGTCTCCTCTAGTCAACCTCTCTTCATAAGGCAATCCCTCCAGTCCAGGCAGCATCCTGGTAAACCTTCTTTGCACCCTCTCCAAAGCCTCTGTATCTTTCCTATAGTCGGGTGACCAGAACTGGACACAATATTCCAAGTGTGGTCTCACCAGGGACTTGTAGAGCTGCAGCAAAACCTCACAGCTCTTAAACGCAATCCCCCTGTTAACGAAAGCCAAAACACCATATGCTTTCTTAACAACCCTATCCACTTGGGTGGCAATTTTGAGGGATCTATGTATTTGCACACCCAGATCCCTCTGTTCCTCCACACTGCCAAGAATCCTGTCTTTAATCCTATATTCAGCATTTGAGTTCGACCTTCCAAAATGCATCACTTCGTATTTATCCAGACTGAACACCATCTGCCATTTCTCAGCCCAGCTCTGCATCCTGTCTGTCGCGCTGCAGCCTGCAGTAGCCCTCGATACTATCAATGACACCTCCAAACTTTGTGCCATCTGCAAATTTACTAACCCACCCCTCAACCTCCTCATCCAAGTCATTTATAAAACTACAAAAACAGATTCCCAAGAACAGAGCCCTGAGGGACCCCACTCACCACTAACCTCCAGGCAGAATACTTTCCATCTACAACCACTCTCTGCCTTCTGTCAGCCAGTCAATTCTGAATCCAGATCGCCAAATCTCCCATACTTCCTGACTTTATGAATTAGCCTACCATGGGGAACCCTTACAAATGCCTTGCTGAAGTCCACATACACCACATCCACTGCTTGACGTTCTTTGACCTGTCTCGTCACCTCCTCAAAGAACTCAATAAGATTTGTGAGGCATGACCTGTCCCTCACAAAGCCATGCTGACTGCCTTTAATCACGCTATGAGTTGGCAAATAGACTTATCACCTCTGCTTCTACAACAAAACAATAGTTCAGGCTCATCCCTTGGTACTTTGTAATGGACATTTTTACACTTTCAAATTAGGATTGCAAATACAGTAAGTAACATGGTACTTTTTCTCTCTGGTCTCTGAGTACACCAACCCTGTCATCCTACCAATGGCAGGTAGACTCACTACATTCGATTTGTGAACAACAGTCTCACTCAGTCCCCAAACAATACCTTGTGTTCTCCATGCCCAATATGTTCCCCTACCAACAGTCCAACTATTTCTTCCCTCTCCAATGCCCAATATATCTAACAACAGTATTTGGCCATATAGCCACTCTGTTTCCCAAGCAGTGAGTTGTAATCTCAGTGCCATCATGTTCAGCTAGCAATGGTTTGTGGACCCATGACTGCTGTGAACTCCTAGCAACAGACAGCTGTCCCACACTGAGTCTTTTTCCCCTACCAATGGCCTGTGATCCCATCCCTACACTGTTCCCCTAGCAACAGGCAATGCAATAGTGGGTGATCCCATCCCCACTCTGTTCCTCCAGCAACAGCCATTATTGCAACCTCGACATTGTTGCCCTAGAAATGGCTTGATGCTCCACAACCCATCTCATCCCCAGCAACAAACTATAGCTCCACCCCTACACTGTTCCCCAGCAATGGACCTTGAGAGAGGATCCTAGGAAGAGAGGTTTGGAGAGTGTGGGGAAATTGGGAAAGAGGGAGATTGTCAGAGAGAGAAACTCCAAGAGGGACAGGGAGTGAAGGAGAATGGGGGAGAAGGACTGGGAAATAGAGCTAATAAATGGGAGAAGGAGAGTGTCATTGTGAGAGAGTGGGAGAAAGATATGAAGGGAGAACAATCAAGGGAGAAAGATTAATTTTGCTGAGAGAATTGAACCGAACTTCTGAGCTTAGCAATGGTTCAATTCCCTTCCCCCAGGGTCAAAACTGTCCGTCTCCAACTCAGCTTCTTCAGCAAAAAATAGTTTGCTCTAACTTCAATTTGTAAATCATAAAAACATTCATTGGATGTGCCAAGCAGTATAGGAATGGCATCTTCCCTCACTAACCCCTGAAAGGAGAGGAACATTGAAATGTGTCCCTGTAGTTTCTGTGCGAAGGTTGGAGCAGCCCGCACTATCCTCAGTCTGTTACCGTTGTAATTAGCTGCCTCATCATTGAATATTCAAACTGAAACGGGAAAATCCCGGATGGTGTGATTAATGAGGGAATTTGATGGATGGATGGATTTGGGTGAAGGGATATTTCAGCACATTCTTCAGCTGCTGCCTGAACTTCGTCTGGGTCACGGCATAAATCGCGGTGTTTGTGCAGCAACTGAGGAGCTGCAGCATGAAGCCCAACAGTACCACAAAGCGATGTAAACGCATAAATTGGTACATCAAAGACCACATCCGGTACCATATCATATACACCATGAAGGTTGACCATAACAGGATGAAATTGGCCGAGATCACAAACAGTAAAATGATTGATTTTTTTCGGTTCCTCATTTCAGTGTCAGACTGAGCGTCCCCATTGGTGTGAGCGCGGAGTCTCCTGCGGGCTCTGCTGGTCACTAAAATGTGTCTGACGGTGAGAACATTGAGCAGCAGAATCAGGAGAAATGGGACACACGGGGTTAGAATGTGGTGGAGGAACTCGACTGAGACCCAGACCCTGGATATTTGAGTCTGGATTTTTACAACACAAAACCAGGGAATGTTCCTCATCTCATAACGACGAGAGAACATAAAATACCAGGAAATGTTCTTTAAACAGCTCAGCACAGTCACTGCTCCCAGAACCACAGCCGCCGTTTTCTCACTGCAATATTTACTTTTCAGCTTCTGGCAACAAATGGCCACAAACCGATCAAAGGTGAAAGTGACGGTGAACCAGACAGAGCAGTCAGTGGCTGCATAAAGCAGGACGGCGTGGATATTACACACGGGGACGGAGTCCATCAGGAAATAAAACTGTTCCTCATAAACAATGGGAATGTGTCTCAGGATCAGGTCGAGGATAATGACCAGGAGATCCGCCGCTGCCATGGCCCCCAGGTAATGTCTGACACATGGAGACAATCCACAATCTTTATAAAGCAGGACGTAGATGGTCACTACGTTAACTGTGAGGAAGGAAAACAAACACATTATCCATCAGCCTGGAGGCAAAGGGACCCGTTTGATCGGGGACCCAGTGAGATTTACAAATGAATCACATTCAGAGAGTGACTGAAATAATTGGAGGAGAATTAACAAATGGGAAGTTCTCAATCATTACGAAAAAAAATGTAACATAAAATACAAAACCTGCTCTTTCCCCAAAAAACGTAAACACATCCATTCAAACACATGTAAACACATCGATTCAAACACACGTAAACATCTCCATTCAAACACACGTGAACACATCCATTCAAACACACGTAAACACATCCATTCAAACACACGTAAACACGTCCATTCAAACACACGTAAACACGTCCATTCAAACACACGTAAACATCTCCATTCAAACACACGTAAACACATCCATTCAAACACACGTAAACACATCGATTCAAACACATGTAAACACATCCATTCAAACACACGTAAACACATCCATTCAAACACACGTAAACACATCCATTCAAACACACGTAAACACATCCATTCAAACACACGTAAACACATCCATTCAAACACACGTAAACACGTCCATTCAAACACACGTAAACACGTCCATTCAAACACACGTAAACATCTCCATTCAAACACACGTAAACACATCCATTCAAACACACGTAAACACATCGATTCAAACACATGTAAACACATCCATTCAAACACACGTAAACACATCCATTCAAACACACGTAAACACATCGATTCAAACACACGTAAACACGTCCATTCAAACACACGTAAACACATCGATTCAAACACACGTAAACACATCCATTCAAACACACGTAAACACGTCCATTCAAACACACGTAAACACATCCATTCAAACACACGTAAACACATCCATTCAAACACACGTAAACACATCGATTCAAACACACGTAAACACATCCATTCAAACACACGTAAACACGTCCATTCAAACACACGTAAACACATCCATTCAAACACACGTAAACACATCCATTCAAACACACGTAAACACATCCATTCAAACACACGTAAACACATCGATTCAAACACACGTAAACACATCCATTCAAACACACGTAAACACATCCATTCAAACACACGTAAACACGTCCATTCAAACACACGTAAACACATCCATTCAAACACACGTAAACATCTCCATTCAAACACACGTAAACACGTCCATTCAAACACACGTAAACACATCCATTCAAACACACGTAAACACGTCCATTCAAACACACGTAAACACATCCATTCAAACACACGTAAACACGTCCATTCAAACACACGTAAACACGTCCATTCAAACACACGTAAATACATCCATTCAAACACACGTAAACACGTCCATTCAAACACACGTAAACACATCCATTCAAACACACGTAAACACATCCATTCAAACACACGTAAACACATCCATTCAAACACACGTAAACACGTCCATTCAAACACACGTAAACACATCCATTCAAACACACGTAAACACATCCATTCAAACACACGTAAACACGTCCATTCAAACACACGTAAACACATCCATTCAAACACACGTGAACACATCCATTCAAACACATGTAAACACATCCATTCAAACACACGTAAACACGTCCATTCAAACACACGTAAACACATCCATTCAAACACACGTAAACACGTCCATTCAAACACACGTAAACATCTCCATTCAAACACACGTAAACACATCCATTCAAACACACGTAAACACGTCCATTCAAACACACGTAAACACGTCCATTCAAACACACGTAAACACATCGATTCAAACACACGTAAACACGTCCATTCAAACACACGTAAACACGTCCATTCAAACACACATAAACACATCCATTCAAACACACGTAAACAAATCCATTCAAACACATGTAAACACATCCATTCAAACACACGTAAACACGTCCATTCAAACACACGTAAACACATCGATTCAAACACACGTAAACACGTCCATTCAAACACACGTAAACACGTCCATTCAAACACACGTAAACACATCCATTCAAACACACGTAAACACGTCCATTCAAACACACGTAAACACGTCCATTCAAACACATGTAAACACATCCAATCAAACACACGTAAACACATCCATTCAAACACACGTAAACACATCCATTCAAACACACGTAAACACATCCATTCAAACACATGTAAACACATCCATTCAAGCACACGTAAACACATCCATTCAAACACACGTAAACACATCCATTCAAACACACGTAAACACATCCATTCAAACACACGTAAACACATCCATTCAAACACACGTAAACACATCCATTCAAACACACGTAAACACATCCATTCAAACACACGTAAACACGTCCATTCAAACACACGTAAACACGTCCATTCAAACACATGTAAACACATCCATTCAAACACACGTAAACACATCGATTCAAACACACGTAAACACGTCCATTCAAACACACGTAAACACATCGATTCAAACACACGTAAACACATCCATTCAAACACACGTAAACACATCCATTCAAACACACGTAAACACATCCATTCAAACACACGTAAACACATCCATTCAAACACACGTAAACACATCCATTCAAACACACGTAAACACGTCCATTCAAACACACGTAAACACGTCCATTCAAACACACGTAAACACATCCATTCAAACACACGTAAACACATCCATTCAAACACACGTAAACATCTCCATTCAAACACACGTAAACACATCCATTCAAACACACGTAAACACATCCATTCAAACACACGTAAACACATCCATTCAAACACACGTAAACACATCCATTCAAACATACGCAAACACATCCATTCAAACACACGTAAACACGTCCATTCAAACACACGTAAACACGTCCATTCAAACACACGTAAACACGTCCATTCAAACACATGTAAACACGTCCATTCAAACACACGTAAACACATCCATTCAAACACACGTAAACACATCCATTCAAACACACGTAAACACATCGATTCAAACACACGTAAACACATCCATTCAAACACACGTAAACACATCCATTCAAACACACGTAAACACGTCCATTCAAACACACGTAAACACGTCAATTCAAACACACGTAAACACATCCATTCAAACACACGTAAACACATCGATTCAAACACACGTAAACACATCCATTCAAACACACGTAAACACGTCCATTCAAACACACGTAAACACATCCATTCAAACACACGTAAACACATCCATTCAAACACACGTAAACATCTCCATTCAAACACACGTAAACACATCGATTCAAACACACGTAAACACGTCCATTCAAACACACGTAAACACATCCATTCAAACACACGTAAACACATCCATTCAAACACACGTAAACACATCCATTCAAACACACGTAAACACGTCCATTCAAACACACGTAAACATCTCCATTCAAACACACGTAAACACATCCATTCAAACACACGTAAACGCGTCCATTCAAACACACGTAAACACATCCATTCAAACACACGTAAACACGTCCATTCAAACACACGTAAACATCTCCATTCAAACACACGTAAACACATCCATTCAAACACACGTAAACACATCCATTCAAACACACGTAAACACATCCATTCAAACACACGTAAACACATCCATTCAAACACACGTAAACACATCCATTCAAACACACGTAAACACGTCCATTCAAACACATGTAAACACATCCATTCAAACACACGTAAACACATCCATTCTAACACACGTAAACACATCCATTCAAACACACGTAAACACATCCATTCAAACACACGTAAACACGTCCATTCAAACACACGTAAACACATCCATTCAAACACACGTAAACACATCCATTCAAACACACGTAAACACATCCATTCTAAAACACGTAAACACATCCATTCAAACACACGTAAACACGTCCATTCAAACACACGTAAACACGTCCATTCAAACACACGTAAACACATCCATTGAAACACACGTAAACACATCCATTCAAACACACGTAAACACATCCATTCAAACACACGTAAACACATCCATTCAAACACACGTAAACCCATCCATTCTAACACACGTAAACACATCCATTCAAACACACGTAAACACGTCCATTCAAACACACGTAAACACATCCATTCAAACACACGTAAACACGTTCATTCAAACACACGTAAACACATCCATTCAAACACACGTAAACACATCCATTCAAACACACGTAAACACATCCATTCTAACACACGTAAACACATCCATTCAAACACACGTAAACACGTCCATTCAAACACACGTAAACACGTCCATTCAAACACACGTAAACACATCCATTCAAACACACGTAAACACATCCATTCAAACACACGTAAACACATCCATTCAAACACACGTAAACACATCCATTCAAACACACGTAAACACATCCATTCAAACACACGTAAACACATCCATTCAAACACACGTAAACACATCCATTCAAACACACGTAAACACATCCATTCAAACACACGTAAACACATCCATTCAAACACACGTAAACACATCCATTCAAACACACGTAAACACATCCATTCAAACACACGTAAACACATCCATTCAAACACACGTAAACACATCCATTCAAACACACGTAAACACATCCATTCAAACACACGTAAACACATCCATTCAAACACACGTAAACACATCCATTCAAACACACGTAAACACATCCATTCAAACACACGTAAACACATCCATTCAAACACACGTAAACATCTCCATTCAAACACACGTAAACACATCCATTCAAACACACGTAAACACATCCATTCTAACACACGTAAACACATCCATTCAAACACACGTAAACACATCCATTCAAACACACGTAAACACATCCATTCAAACACACGTAAACACATCCATTCAAACACACGTAAACACATCCATTCAAACACATGTAAACACATCCATTCAAACACATGTAAACACATCAATTCAAACACACGTAAACACATCCATTCAAACACACGTAAACATCTCCATTCAAACACACGTAAACACATCCATTCAAACACACGTAAACACATCCATTCAAACACACGTAAACACATCCATTCAAACACACGTAAACACATCCATTCAAACACACGTAAACACATCCATTCAAACACACGTAAACACATCCATTCAAATACACGTAAACACATCCATTCAAACACACGTAAACACATCCATTCAAACACACGTAAACACATCCATTCAAACACATATAAACACATCCATTCAAACACACGTAAACACATCCATTCAAACACACGTAAACACATCCATCCAAACACACGTAAACACATCCATTCAAACACACGTAAACACATCCATTCAAACACACGTAAACACATCCATTCAAACACACGTAAACACATCCATTCAAACACACGTAAACACATCCATTCAAACACACGTAAACACATCCATTCAAACACACGTAAACACATCCATTCAAACACACGTAAACACATCCATTCAAACACACGTAAACACATCCATTCAAACACACGTAAACACATCCATTCAAACACACGTAAACACATCCATTCAAACACACGTAAACACGTCCATTCAAACACACGTAAACACATCGATTCAAACACACGTAAACACGTCCATTCAAACACACGTAAACACATCCATTCAAACACACGTAAACACGTCCATTCAAACACATGTAAACACATCCATTCAAACACACGTAAACACATCCATTCAAACACATGTAAACACATCCATTCAAACACACGTAAACACATCCATTCAAACACACGTAAACACATCCATTCAAACACACGTAAACACGTCCATTCAAACACACGTAAACACATCCATTCAAACACACGTAAACATCTCCATTCAAACACACGTAAACACATCCATTCAAACACACGTAAACACATCCATTCAAACACACGTAAACACATCCATTCAAACACACGTAAACACATCCATTCAAACACATGTAAACACATCCATTCAAACACATGTAAACACATCCATTCAAACACACGTAAACAAATCCATTCAAACACACGTAAACACATCCATTCAAACACACGTAAACACGTCCATTCAAACACACGTAAACACATCCATTCAAACACACGTAAACATCTCCATTCAAACACACGTAAACACATCCATTCAAACACACGTAAACACATCCATTCAAACACACGTAAACACATCCATTCAAACACACGTAAACACATCCATTCAAACACACGTAAACACATCCATTCAAACACACGTAAACACATCCATTCAAACACATGTAAACACATCCATTCAAACACACGTAAACACATCCATTCAAACACACGTAAACACATCCATTCAAACACACGTAAACACATCCATTCAAACACACGTAAACACATCCATTCAAACACATGTAAACACATCCATTCAAACACACGTAAACACATCCATTCAAACACACGTAAACACATCCATTCAAACACACGTAAACACGTCCATTCAAACACACGTAAACACATCCATTCAAACACACGTAAACACATCCATTCAAACACACGTAAACACATCCATTCAAACACACGTAAACACATCCATTCAAACACACGTAAACACATCCATTCAAACACACGTAAACACGTCCATTCAAACACACGTAAACACATCCATTCAAACACACGTAAACACATCCATTCAAACACACGTAAACACATCCATTCAAACACACGTAAACACGTCCATTCAAACACACGTAAACACGTCCATTCAAACACACGTAAACACGTCCATTCAAACACACGTAAACACATCCATTCAAACACACGTAAACACATCCATTCAAACACACGTAAACACGTCCATTCAAACACACGTAAACACGTCCATTCAAACACACGTAAACACGTCCATTCAAACACACGTAAACACGTCCATTCAAACACACGCAAACACGTCCATTCAAACACACGTAAACACATCCATTCAAACACACGTAAACACATCCATTCAAACACACGTAAACACGTCCATTCAAACACACGTAAACACATCCATTCAAACACACGTAAACATCTCCATTCAAACACACGTAAACACATCCATTCAAACACACGTAAACACATCCATTCTAACACACGTAAACACGTCCATTCAAACACATGTAAACACATCCATTCAAACACACGTAAACACATCCATTCAAACACATGTAAACACATCCATTCAAACACACGTAAACACATCCATTCAAACACACGTAAACACGTCCATTCAAACACACGTAAACACATCCATTCAAACACACGTAAACACATCCATTCAAACACACGTAAACACGTCCATTCAAACACACGTAAACACGTCCATTCAAACACACGTAAACATCTCCGTTCAAACACACGTAAACACATCCATTCAAACACACGTAAACACATCCATTCAAACACACGTAAACACATCCATTCAAACACACGTAAACACATCCATTCAAACACACGTAAACACATCCATTCAAACACACGTAAACACATCCATTCAAACACACGTAAACACATCCATTCAAACACACGTAAACACATCCATTCAAACACACGTAAACACGTCCATTCAAACACACGTAAACACGTCCATTCAAACACACGTAAACACGTCCATTCAAACACACGTAAACACGTCCATTCAAACACACGTAAACACATCCATTCAAACACACGTAAACACGTCCATTCAAACACACGTAAACACGTCCATTCAAACACACGTAAACACGTCCATTCAAACACACGTAAACACATCCATTCAAACACACGTAAACACATCCATTCAAACACACGTAAACACATCCATTCAAACACACGTAAACACATCCATTCAAACACACGTAAACACGTCCATTCAAACACACGTAAACACGTCCATTCAAACACACGTAAACACGTCCATTCAAACACACGTAAACACATCCATTCAAACACACGTAAACACATCCATTCAAACACACGTAAACACGTCCATTCAAACACACGTAAACACATCCATTCAAACACACGTAAACACATCCATTCAAACACACGTAAACACATCCATTCAAACACACGTAAACACATCCATTCAAACACACGTAAACACATCCATTCAAACACACGTAAATACATCCATTCAAACACACGTAAACACATCCATTCAAACACACGTAAACACATCCATTCAAACACACGTAAACACATCCATTCAAACACACGTAAACACATCTATTCAAACACACGTAAACACATCCATTCAAACACACGTAAACACATCCATTCAAACACACGTAAATACATCCATTCAAACACACGTAAACACATCCATTCAAACACACGTAAACACATCCATTCAAACACACGTAAACACATCCATTCAAACACACGTAAACACATCCATTCAAACACACGTAAACACGTCCATTCAAACACACGTAAACACGTCCATTCAAACACACGTAAACACATCCATTCAAACACACGTAAACACATCCATTCAAACACACGTAAACACGTCCATTCAAACACACGTAAACACGTCCATTCAAACACACGTAAACACGTCCATTCAAACACACGTAAACACATCCATTCAAACACACGTAAACACATCCATTCAAACACACGTAAACACATCCATTCAAACACACGTAAACACATCCATTCAAACACACGTAAACACATCCATTCAAACACACGTAAACACGTCCATTCAAACACACGTAAACACGTCCATTCAAACACACGTAAACACATCCATTCAAACACACGTAAACACATCCATTCAAACACACGTAAACACGTCCATTCAAACACACGTAAACACGTCCATTCAAACACACGTAAACACGTCCATTCAAACACACGTAAACACGTCCATTCAAACACACGTAAACACATCCATTCAAACACACGTAAACACATCCATTCAAACACACGTAAACACGTCCATTCAAACACACGTAAACACATCCATTCAAACACACGTAAACATCTCCATTCAAACACACGTAAACACATCCATTCAAACACACGTAAACACATCCATTCTAACACACGTAAACACGTCCATTCAAGCACATGTAAACACATCCATTCAAAAACACGTAAACACATCCATTCAAACACACGTAAACACGTCCATTCAAACACACGTAAACACATCCATTCAAACACACGTAAACACATCCATTCAAACACACGTAAACACGTCCATTCAAACACACGTAAACACATCCATTCAAACACACGTAAACACATCCATTCAAACACACGTAAACACATCCATTCAAACACACGTAAACACGTCCATTCAAACACACGTAAACACGTCCATTCAAACACACGTAAACACGTCCATTCAAACACACGTAAACACGTCCATTCAAACACACGTAAACACGTCCATTCAAACACACGTAAACACGTCCATTCAAACACACGTAAACACGTCCATTCAAACACACGTAAACACATCCATTCAAACACACGTAAACATCTCCATTCAAACACACGTAAACACATCCATTCAAACACACGTAAACACATCCATTCTAACACACGTAAACACGTCCATTCAAGCACATGTAAACACATCCATTCAAAAACACGTAAACACATCCATTCAAACACACGTAAACACGTCCATTCAAACACACGTAAACACATCCATTCAAACACACGTAAACACATCCATTCAAACACACGTAAACACATCCATTCAAACACACGTAAATACATCCATTCAAACACACGTAAACACATCCATTCAAACACACGTAAACACATCCATTCAAACACACGTAAACACATCCATTCAAACACGCGTAAACACATCCATTCAAACACACGTAAACACATCCATTCAAACACACGTAAACACATCCATTCAAACACACGTAAACACATCCATTCAAACACACGTAAATACATCCATTCAAACACACGTAAACACATCCATTCAAACACACGTAAACACATCCATTCAAACACACGTAAACACATCCATTCAAACACACGTAAACACATCCATTCAAACACACGTAAACACATCCATTCAAACACACGTAAATACATCCATTCAAACACACGTAAACACATCCATTCAAACACACGTAAACACATCCATTCAAACACATATAAACACATCCATTCAAACACACGTAAACACATCCATTCAAACACACGTAAACACATCCATTCAAACACACGTAAATACATCCATTCAAACACACGTAAACACATCCATTCAAACACACGTAAACACGTCCATTCAAACACACGTAAACACGTCCATTCAAACACACGTAAACACATCCATTCAAACACACGTAAACACATCCATTCAAACACACGTAAACACGTCCATTCAAACACACGTAAACACATCCATTCAAACACACGTAAACACATCGATTCAAACACACGTAAACACATCCATTCAAACACACGTAAACACATCCATTCAAACACACGTAAACGCCTCCATTCAAACACACGTAAACACATCCATTCAAACACACGTAAACACGTCCATTCAAACACATGTAAACACATCCATTCAAACACACGTAAACATCTCCATTCAAACACACGTAAACACGTCCATTCAAACACACGTAAACACATCCATTCAAACACACGTAACCACATCAATTCAAACACACGTAAACACATCCATTCAAACACACGTAAACACATCAATTCAAACACACGTAAACACATCCATTCAAACACACGTAAACACATCCATTCAAACACACGTAAACACGTCCATTCAAACACACGTAAACACATCCATTCAAACACACGTAACCACATCAATTCAAACACACGTAAACACATCCATTCAAACACACGTAAACACATCCATTCAAACACACGTAAACGCGTCCATTCAAACACGCGTAAACACATCCATTCAACCACACGTTAACACATCCATTCAAACACACGTAATCACATCCATTCAAACACACGTAAACGCGTCCATTCAAACACGCGTAAACACATCCATTCAAACACACGTAAACGCCTCCATTCAAACACACGTAAACACATCCATTCAAACACACGTAAACACATCCATTCAAACACACGTAAACATCTCCATTCAAACACACGTAAACACATCCATTCAAACACACGTAAACACATCCATTCAAACACACGTACATGCAACTTTTCAAGTCATCCAAGTCATTTATAAAACTCCCAAAGAGCAGAGATCCCAGAACTGATCCCTGTGGAACATCACCGATCACCGAGCTCCAGGCTGAATACTGTCCATCTCCCACCACCCTCTGTCTTCTCTGGGTCAGCTAATTCTGGATCCAGACAGTCAGATTTCCCTGGACCCCATGCCTCCTTCCTTTCTGGATGAGTCTATCACGGGGAACCTTATCAAACACTTTGCTTTGTCCAACACCAAGGTATCGACAACAAATCAAGAAAGGGAGGAGAATGATGTGGAGAGGCATATCACTTACAATTGAACGAGAAAGCTGAATCGATGAGCTGAGTGGTCTAACTTGCTCCTCGGTTTTCGTGGTCTCATTGTTTTGAAATGCCATTTCTTTCAGAGAACTTCATTCTCGTCCTTCATCAATATCTTAATCATTGTCTGACTTGTGGCCCCCTCATCGTTCTCAAAGTTTGTATTGTTCTTTGTCTCTAAGTTTGATTATTATCAGAGTTTAATATTCCACTTCTGAATTAGTTTGGGTGACTAGTTTGTGATGCAAATGGAGTCCAATCGTGCAGGTTCAAGTCCCACACTGACAGAGGTAATCATTCTCTTCTCAATCTCACCCCTCTCCCTCTGGTATGCTGACCCACAACGAGTGATCGTTCTTTAATGAGAGAGCAGCTCCTAAATCCTCCTGGGCCTCTCGTCACTTCATTATATCACCGTTAGAACTGCTTGGACTCTTCATGTGGACGCACTGGTTACAAAGGCCCGACAACGTCTCTTCCTCCTCAGGCAGCTGAGGAAATTTGGCATGACGGAGAATACCCTTCTCAACTTTTATAGGTGCTCCATCGAGAACATTCTGCCTGGATGGTATCACTACCTGGTATGGCAACTGCACCATTCAAGATCGGAGACGGTTACAGAGAGTGGTGAACCCGGCCCGGACAATCACAAAGGCCAACCTCCCATCTACAAAATCCATCTACCAGGCCCGAGGTCAAGGAAAGGCCGCCAGCATTCTCAAAGATCCATCCCACCCCGGCAATGTTTTTCTACAATGACTACCATTAGGGGGAAGGTACAGAAGCCTGAACACACGCACCAGCCAGTTTCAAAACAGTTTCTACCCCACTGTTGTTAGAATACTGAATGGACTCACAAACTCTTAACATTCACCTGTCCCTGTGTTTTTGTTTTTGCCACCGTTTACCTATCATTTACTATCGATGCTATTGAACTCTGTGACTGGCCTCGATTGCTCACAAGACAAAGCTTTTCACTGGTTCTCAGTACACGGGACAATCGATTCACCTTAATTCAATTGTTTCTCTACATTGTCATTTCTTTTGACCTGCCTCTTGGCTTATCATCAGTCAACACGTTGTTAGTTCCTCACTTTTTTCTCATCTCCCTCTCCCTCTCTCTCTCTCTCTCTCTCGATACCAAGTCCATGAATACTGATCACTCCTGCTCCATCCCACCCTCTGTTATCAGCGTAAGTAAACTATTTACGAGCTGCTTTCAGTTCTGACAAAGGGTCAATGAAGTGTCAACCTTCACTTGTTTTTTCTCCTATAGATGTTACCAGACCTGCTGAGTTTCTCAAGTACTTCCTGTTTGTTGGATAAGATGTGACTGTTTTTGTGAGTGATGTTTGACAATTAAGCAACAACTTGAGAGGGAGAGCCCTCCAGAATAATCCCTGTCCTGAATCATGGGGGAGCCCTGTATGTCAGCACATATAACACGTTTGTAGTATTTAGAACATAGAACATAGAACAATACAGCACAGAACAGGCCCTTCGGCCCACGATGTTGTGCCGAACTTCTAACCTAGATTAAGCACCCATCCATGTACCTATCCAAATGCCGCTTAAAGGTCGCCAATGATTCTGACTCTACCACTCCCACGGGCAGCGCATTCCATGCCCCCACCACTCTCTGGGTAAAGAACCCACCCCTGACATCTCCCCTATACCTTCCACCCTTCACCTTAAATTTATGCCCCCTTGTAACACTCTGTTGTACCCGGGGAAAAAGTTTCTGACTGTCTACTCTATCTATTCCTCTGATCATCTTATAAACCTCTATCAAGTCACCCCTCATCCTTCGCCGTTCCAACGAGAAAAGGCCGAGAACTCTCAACCTATCCTCGTACGACCTACTCTCCATTCCAGGCAACATCCTGGTAAATCTCCTCTGCACCCTCTCCAAAGCTTCCACATCTTTCCTAAAGTGAGGCGACCAGAACTGCACACAGTACTCCAACTGTGGCCTAACCAAAGTCCTGTACAGCTGCAACATCACTTCACGACTCTTGAATTCAATCCCTTTGTAACATCTTCATCCAGAAGTGCCACGTGGATGGTCCACCTCACATCACATCATGATGTTCACAGAGCCACAGATGCCAATTCAGTGCAAACGTCTGATAACCCTTCATAAAGACTCTTGTTAAATTTGTCACGCTGAGATCTGCCAATATCTGTACCAGAGGCATCACGATTATTGAAGAATACATAGATAGTATCCACCTCCTTTAGTATCCAAAGATATAGACCATCAGGCTGTGGGAATTTATTAGCTTTCAATCCAATAATTTCTTTACTAATTCTATTCAACTCCTTCTTCAGAGGAGGCGTTTTTGCTCCTGGCATTTCTGTGCAGTGTCTTCTTTAATATTTGATTCTGTGAAGACAGAACTGAAGGAGTTGTTTAATTGTCATTTCCATTTTCTGCTCTCAAACTGCTTTTACAATCCCCTTCTGTACCTTGTACGTCACTCTCATGCTGCTTAAAAAATTAACGCTCCCGATCAATTCCTTCATGAACCTGTTTAGTGTTTGACTTTCCACCCTTCTTTGGGATAGACGGTTATAAACATTCACGACCCTTTGAGTGAATTCTCTTAGATGGTACAACTGTAAGACTGATCCTTTGAAATTAGAAAAAACACAGGTCCAGTTACATGTAGTCATGGAAATCCACAGCAAAGAAAATGACCCTTCGGCCGATGATATCCTCCCCGGCCGAAAACAAGCATTTAACTAATCCCATCTTTGAGCACGTGACCCATAGCCCCTGAGTGAAAACATTCTCTTTTTTTCCCCTCACATCTCTTCCAGACATTCTGATATCATTTTTAATTTATCCACCCTGGTCATTGATCCTCCCATCAAGGGAACACTTTCTTCCTATACGTCCTGTCCATCCCTCTCATAACTGTATACATCTGAATCATGTCCCCGTTTAATCTCCTCAGCTATAAGGAAAACAATCAATCTATAAAATCTTTCATCAAAGCTGAAACTCTCCAGCTCACTAATGCACACACTTACCCCCTTTTCCACATACAGATTCCAGATTAGTGGCTGTACCAAAGTTCCATTCACTTCCATCTATGTTCTTCAAATCTATGCCATAACCAGTAAATATACATATTCCATATGTCTTCCGAACCAGCTTATCCACCAGATACTTGAACGTAACAATATACATGAACAGCAAGGCCCTCTGATCTTCGTCATTCCCTGGATGAGACTGATTATTATTTATTCCCTTGTTTTATTTATCCTGTCCCAGTCTATCACATCACATTTAGCCAGATTGAATGTGATTTGCTGCGGATGTACCCATTTTTTTGCAGTCTGTCTGTATGCTCTCATATCCTCCTCACTATTTACCACCTCAACAATTTCGGTATTGTCAGTGAACCCATTACTGGTCAACCCTCCGATATTTGTGTCTAACTCATTGATATAAACTATCAATAACAAAGGCCTCTCCACCTAACCCCACCGCCCCATGGCCGAACATTTCAACTCCCCCCTCCCACTCTGCCGAGGACATGGAGGTCCTGGGCCTCCTTCACCACCGCTCCCTCACCACCAGACGCCTGGAGGAAGAACGCCTCATCTTCCGCCTCGGGACCTTTCAACTCCAGGGCATCAATGTGGACTTCATCAGTTTTCTCATTTCCCCTCCCCCCCCCCCCCCCCCCACCTTACCCCAGTTCCAACCTGCCAGATCAGCACCATCCTTCTGACCTGTCCTTCCGGCCAATTTTCCTTCCCACCTATCCACTCCAACCTCCTCTCCAAACCTATCACCTTTATTCCCACCTCCATCCACCTACAGCGCTCTTAGCTACCTTCTCCCCAGCCCCAACCCCACTCCCATTTACCTCTCCAACCCCGAGGCTCCCAGCCTCATTCCTGATGAAGGGCTCCTGCCTGAAACATCGATTTTCCTGCTCCTCGGATGCTGCCTGACCTGCTGAGCTTTTCCAGCACCGCTCGAATCTTGACTCTGATCTCCAGCATCTGCAGACCTCACTTTCGCCGAATTGATCTTAATCTTATCAGACCCCACTTGGAACAGGATTCCAATTAGAAGTACTGTCCTCAGCCATCACCCTCTGCTCTGTGCGATTTAGTCAATTGTTGTTCCAATTGGGAAAATTCCCTTAGATTCCATGGGCTCTTACCTTCAGAACAGCCGGACATGTGGAATGTCATGAAAAAGTCAAAATAGTTTATATCAAACACATTTCGCACATCTACATAGCTCATCACCTCTTCGAAAAATACAATCAATTTGGTCAGACATGATCTCCTCTTAAGAACACTACACTGACTATTCTCAATGACTCTCTGCCTCTCCAAATACAGATTCGTTATCTCCCTTGGAATTGTCTCCAATCGTGCACCGAGGTTAGGCTGAGTGACATCTTGTTTTATAGTTTATCCAAGTAAGACATAATGATATCACATTAGCTGTCATGTTTGCCTCCAGCAATTATGTGGCCAAAGAGAAACCGAAACACTTTGAAAACATCCCTGTTATTACCTCTGTTGCTTCATTTAACAAGTGTCACAAAGCTGGTCCCTTTTGTTTTGTAAAAGCTGTCCCTTTCCTCTGGGATACCGTTTCCTTGGCATTTTTCAGAGGGGTTATAAATCCTTCCCGGCGCTATACCAAACTCGTCACCTCAGAGACGAGAAAGGTTTTTGAGAGGCCTTTTGTTTCTTCAGGCCAAAGTGGTCATGTTTTAGAAGTGATCTGTATAATGAAAGGGGAGCGGTCAGCTCTGTCACTGAGCAGTTTAGCCCAGAGGTAATGAAGAGATCCACAGTGCACTGTGTGGGAACAGGTTTCTAAACTCTCCTCCTGCCCTTCCAACTTCAACCTGTAAACATCTGTTCTATTTTTATGCGTTTTTCTTTAAGGAGGTTTGCTTATTGGGGCTAATGTGTCTATTTGGAACAGCATAATTAAGTCTAGCTTGGATAGACTGAGTTCTGTATGGGTTCTTTACACAATGAAACATAATTTAGGGAATAAAGTTTTGTCTGTGTTAAAACCTGGTCGTCAACCTAGCTAACGTACTCCGGGTAATTTTCACTGTACACAATTGCAACGTTATGCTCTTGGCTGCCTGCCTAAGAATGTTTTGAGTGGTCTGGCTTAGTCCATAACACAAGTTGTGATAGATTTCATCAGGGCCTGGAGATTTCAATGTTTTTGTGCATGACAGACCTCTCAGAATCCTTTCTGGACTTCAGCTATTGCCTTAAAAATGTTACAGGCATGTTCTCTTATATTTATAACAACATCACCACTCGCAGTAGTCTCTTTCTCTCTCCCACCATCTCAGGGAGGAATATAGTGAACATTCCCTCTAGCCCTGACCATGGGCAGCCAAACCGTTCAAGATGGCAGTGATGTAGGGGCTCATCTACTCCGGCTATTCCTTTTTCTTTTTGTTCTTTGTGTTTCTCTTCTTGCATTTCTTTTCATCTTCTTCTCTTTCTTCTCCTCGCGTTAGCACAGACCCAGCGAGGTAGCCACTCAGCACAGTGGACCAGCCTCCCTGCGTGGCATGACAGTATCTCAGCCTAACGTGGGTGGTCTGTGGTGGTGTCTCAGGAGTTCTTGGCATTTGTCTCGGCCCAGGTTCTGAAGTTGTCTGCTGGTCATGATAGCAGGGTCATAAGCGCTCGGTGACTGGGGACTGAGGGTGGGCCTCTCCCTCATACTCAGAGATTGCAGCAGTGGGCGATGGTTTCACAGCCCAGTGTGGGAGAAGCGAGCAGTGATGGGGTTCCCTTGGTAACTGCAGCCATAGCAAGAACAGAAAACGCAGTCTCCCAAAGACTGAGATAAGCCGAGGAAACCAGCAAACACTCATCCAAAACTGCTCAATTTTTAACTGTAATCATTTAGCTTCCTACTTCAGATTAAGAAGGATTTTAATGTTAAGGATTGCTTTACTTTTATTTTTGCTTCTGTTGCTTTGTTGGAGGTGAATTTTTCCACCAAGTTACACTTATAGCTGAGAGGGCGGCGTGTCGGGAAATGAGACTTTTTTTTACTGTACTGTTTCACTTGAGTAGATATAACAATTAAATCTAAATCTAAATCTGAACCGAAATCAGATCTGTCCACCATAACCAGTCCTTGTCAATGCACGATGCAATCCTGTCAGCTATGTCAAAGACAAACTCCACACCAGTTCGAAACTGACTGTGTTTTGTTTTGTTCACATTGTGTTTTCAAAGGCCCCAGGAATGGCAGTTTAATTCAGCTCCAGGGAGCGTTGGTTTGCTCTGGGAATGATGGATGTTTAGGTGGAGCAGAAATCAGAGTTGATTCTCAGTGCTATTGCTCAAATAATGCAATGGCAACAAAAACAAACAAACAACAGAAATTGCTGGAAAAGCTCAGCAGCTTTGTGTGTGGAGAGAAATCAGAGTTAACGTTCCTGATCCAGTGATCCTTCATTCTGAGAAAAGGCCATTAGCCCTGATTTCTCTCCACGAGTGTTGACAGACTTATCGAGTTTTTCCGTATAATTTCCGTTTTATTTCCTGACTTAAAGCACATGCAGTTCTTTCAGTTTTAATTAATGCAATTGTTTCGGTAAAATGCTGAGTTCGAACTCACTCGACCTCGACAGCTCATACCTTCAGCATTTGCTCTGGGATTGTCTCTCGCTAATGTTCAGATGTCAGCCGTTATTCGGAGAGCTAACCGACCTGCTTTTCATGTTTTGGAGTCCACCTTCTCCATAACCCCCTCCCCCTTTCCGTGTGGAATTTCCCAATGACGTTCACTTTGTTGTCATGTCTCTCCAATGACCATTAAGTCATATCAATGTACCTCAATTTGACCATTTATTTGGTTCTGCCAGTTGAGAATACAACATACTTAAAAATAGAGGGCCTTATATTAATCTTTTAAAACCATTATTCCCCATTCCATCGTAGCCTTTATTCCTCGTTTTGACTGGTTAATGCCTGAAACATCAGCTCCCTGAGCTGCTGTGCTTTTCCAGCACCACATGTTATCAGCTTTGATCTCCATCGTCTGCAGCCCTCACTCTCTCTCTCACTCTGGAACTAGGAAGCTGCACCACTCAGCATGTCGAATAATGAGGTATCAATCAGGCCATGAATAACGTACAAGTACTTCAACTGCAAACAGGGAAGGGATTTTGGGATTGATAGAGGTAAGGGGCCACCCAAACTACAGATCATAGCTGGGATACGTAATCCTACTGAGTTCACCTGCAAATGCTACTGGACAACGACTCCAATTGTCACAAAGCTAGTCCCTCAGTCCAAAGATGTGCAGGTCAGGTGAATTGGCCATGCTACATTGCCCGTAGTGTTAGGTAAGGGGTAGATGTAGGGGTATGGGTGGGTTGCGCTTCGGCGGGGCGGTGTGGACTTGTTGGGCCGAAGGGCCTGTTTCCACACTGTAAGTAATCTAATCTAAAAGCTGCTCCTTGGCTCAAGGAGATGTTGTCCTTGATTTTTTTTTCAAGGAGATAATAAACCAAGCCGGGCTCCAATCAATCTGGTTTGGTACAGAGATGAAAAGGATTTTGAGAGGCCTTTTATTTATATATAAACAGGTCCACGCCCCCAAACAACCCACCCTCCAATCCTGGCACTTTCCCCTGTCACCGCAGGAACTGTAAAACCTGTGCCCACACCTCCTCCCTCACCTCTATCCAAGGCCCTAAAGGAGCCTTCCACATCCATCAAAGTTTTACTTGCACATCCACTAATATCATTTATTGTATCCGTTGCTCCCGATGTGGTCTCCTCTACATTGGGGAGACTGGGCGCCTCCTAGCAGAGCGCTTTAGGGAACATCTCCGGGACACCCGCACCAATCAACCACACCGCCCCGTGGCCCAACATTTCAACTCCCCCTCCCACTCTGCCGAGGACATGGAGGTCCTGGGCCTCCTTCACCGCCACTCCCTCACTACCAGACGCCTGGAGGAAGAACGTCTCATCTTCCGCCTCTGAACACTTCAACCCCAGGGTATCAATGTGGACTTCAACAGCTTCCTCATTTCCCCTTCCCCCACCTCATCCTAGTTCCAAACTTCCAGCTCAGTAACTGTCCCCATGACTTGTCCGGACTTGTCCGACCTGCCTATCTCCTTTTCCACCTATCCACTCCACCCTCTCCTCCCTGACCTATCACCTTCATCCCCTCTCCCACTCACCCATTGTACTCTACGCTACTTTCTCCCCACCCCCACCCTCCTCTAGCTTATCTCTCCACGCTTCAGGCTCACTGCCTTTATTCCTGATGAAGGGCTTTTGCCCGAAACGTCGATTTCGAAGCTCCTTGGATGCTGCCTGAACTGCTGTGCTCTTCCAGCACCACTAATCCAGATAAATCTTCAGGCCAAAGTAGTCATTTAGCAGTGACCTGTATAATGTGGGAGTAGTCAGCTCTCCAGCTGAGCTGGGCTGAGCAGGTCTTAGTTGAGTCTTGAACTGGGAAGTTCAACAGGGAGCTGTGTGGAAACTCTCTCTCTTTCCTGTCCTTCAACTTCAACCTGTAAACAAGTGTTCCATTAAAAATCAGTATAAAAGGAGTTTGCTTCTTGGGGCTGTTGTGTTTATTTGGAACAGCGTCATTAAGTCTAGTTTGAATAGACTGAGTTCTGGAGGGGTTCTTTACTCTGTTTTTTGTGTTTCAATGTGTAATTTTGTGAATAAAGTTTTGTCTGTTTTGAAATCTAGTAGTCAACCGAGGAACTGGATAGTGCAAAGGCTGTTGACAGAGAGAGAGAGAGACTGAGAGGCGGGAATGATCACTTCTTTGAGAAGATGAAGTGAAGGCACAGTGACATAGATCTCTGCTCACAGTAATGACTGTTCTTATAGATGTTACAGTGAGTTAGGATATGAACCGTGGAGATTTGACTGAGATTGGTCCTGCAGCTTTGACGTTGTGAGCCAAGTCGGAATGTTTTTGAGACTACTTAAACGCTAAGTTGTGAAATCCACTCTAAGTTACAGATGGGTATTATGTTCTTAAAACGATAGAAGATAGGACTAGGACAAGTCAGGATATGAATTCGGAAATCGACTCAGGATCAAAGGCATCACTAGGTATGAACGATCTGTTTCAGTCTCAGATATTGGCCAGGACAGAGATTGTGTCAGAGGAAGGACGAAAATATGCTTCCAATATTTAAGTAACAAGGACAACAATGCAAGAATCGTGGTTTACAATTGAGACTGAGCAACTGAACCTAAGTAGTGTCCCTTGTGGGCCACTAAGGGAAAGAGATAGAGAGAGAGAGAGAGAGAGAGTGAGAATGAATAGGGTGCCTGATGTATAGCATTGCCTTTGTCAGGTGAATAACTGGTACAGAGTCTCAGCTGAACAACAAAACCAAGAAGTCCAAAGTAACCGAGAGGACAGTAATGCTAAAGGATAATCCTAACCATGGTTTATAGAAATAATTGTATTGTGAGACTTACCAGGGACACCAACAACAGCCAGAATGGGATAATAAAAGTATTGAATGATGTAAAGTACATATTCGATCTGCTCTGGTAATGTCATCCAGCCATAATATGTAGAAAAGTACCAAATATACCAGGATAAACGCCTGTCCAGCTTTGTAACATTCCAGTCTAATTTTCTCCGATTCTGATCCATTATTGGAATATTCCAGTCTAATTTTCTCCGATTCTGATCTCTCCTCCAACTCTGTCTGGAGCTACTGATCCTTGTTAGTCTGGTAGGTGATGTGTCTGCAGACGCTGTGAAATAATTCATTAAAGTGGCCCGTGTTTGTTTTTAATAGAAGGTGACCGAAGTTCCATGGAGACTGACGTTCATCACAGTCACTGAACAAACAGCTTCAGTTAACCCTTGAACATATGCACAACTACCACAACCACAACTGAAGGTGCAAACCATAATTCATTACTCCATGTTAATCCACATTTTTTCACATGACAATAAATTAGAACATATATTCGGTCTGGACGGAATACATGAGGATTGCTGAGGGGAAAATGACTGGAAATGGCTTAGTGATTGGACAAAATCTTTTATTGGTCCTTGTTACTGGTAATAGTCCAGTCAAGTTGCTTTGGTGTATATGTGGCACCTGGTTTATAAAACCTGACGGTGATAAACTCGAAAGCTACGTATCAGCTACATTGATCGATTGTTAGTTAAATTTGAGTAATAGAGGAAGTATTTCTGAGTAATCCGTTATCAAATCCTTTCACAACCTTGAGACATTATTCGAGGCATTGAGATTGTTACCCAGAAACAGGATGGGGTTAATAGACAATAGGTGCAGGAGGAGGCCATTCTGCCCCTCGAGCCTGCACCACCATTCAATATGATCATGGCTGATCATCCTTAATCAGTATCCTGTTCCTGCCTTGTCTCCATAACCCTTGACTCCACAATCCTTGAGAGCTCTATCCAACTCTTTCTTAAATGAATCCAGAGACTGGGCCTCCACTGCCTTCTGGGGCAGAGCATTCCACACAGCCACCACTCTCTGGGTGAAGAAGTTTCTCCTCATCTCTGTCCTAAATGGTCTACCCCGTATTTTTAAGCTGTGTCCTCTGGTTCGGCACTCCCCCATCAGCGGAAACATGTTTCCTGCCTCCAGAGTGTCCAATCCTTTCATAATCTTATACGTCTCTGTTCACATTTATTTGTTACAGACTTAGTGGAAAAGTCATGCATTTTATACGAACCTACTACAATCTACAGAGGAGGAATGCTGGCACACATTTTAAAGGGGATCTTTTATGAACATAATAAATGTAAGTGCAGACACAGAGAGTCCCCGTGAGAACAGTTCTGGAGCTACACAGTTTTGTGTTGTGTCCATGAGAAGGGGTGGACCTGCTGGGATACAGTCCACTAACACTTTACTGGATAGATTCCGAAGATGAAGTGTTATCCTACCAGGAAAGGTTGGATAGGTTTGAGGCAAAGCTTTCTCGGCCTTGTGAGAATAGCACATGAACATACGTGATCCTGAAGGATCCTGTCAGGAGCAGGTTGAGAAAATGTTTAAACCTCTGAGGGGTTGGGATCATGGGAATTTGGAGGCACAGCACAAAACCTATGTGTCTACACGTTAAGGAGGTGCTGAGAAGGGAACATCTTTCCTCCGAGAGTGTTTAGATTTTTAAATCAAAGTTTCAGACACTTAATTGATGAGGAGTCAAGTTCTCTGGGAAGACAGGAGAGTGGAGTCGAAACCATACATGAGACGTATTTTTGATTGGTGGAATAGAAGGGAGGGAACAAATGATCTGTTTGTGCTCGTATATTATGGGTGTTGGCTTCATTGAGGACCACATTCCTGTATAGCAACAACAACATGAGACTATTCAGCCAGCTTTAGGAAAAAGGGAAGAAACCATTCTGTTCCTTAGAGTTTACTTTACTAACATTCGCTCCTTCGAGTCTATTATGTAGGGAAAAACAGAAGGCCATTCGGCGTGAGAACCTCGGCCTCTCCGGCCTATTAAACCTCATTCAACCCTTCAAGCCATTGCCAAGAGGAGGATGGAGCCACTTATTCCATGACACCTGGTACATGGCACAAAGTGGATGGTGTTCCTTCCCTTGAGATTACTTCACATACAGAAGAAGTGATTTGAATGACTGGTCAGTGCAAACGAAATGTTGGTTTTCCATGCAACAATTAAATGAACAGTTACAATTCTGCCCAGCACAGGAAGCAGCGAAGACTGAGTTATCGAGGGCAATGTTACATCTTCTTCCTCGGTCGGTTTAGGAATTCGAATTGATCAGAAGGACCCCCAGCAATTTTTCCAGATGTACCATGGGAATATCTTCAATCCAGATGCGTAACGGCCTGATACATCCACTGCTCTGCACAGGACCATAAGAAACTCCAGGACCTTGTGGGCCACAACCCAGACCTTCCACCTATTTACATGTCTCTTTAACGTGGAAAGGCTGCCAAAATCATCAAAGAACTCTTCCAGCCCAACAACACTCTTCTAACCTCTTCCATCAAGCAGAAGATAGAGAAGCTTGAACGTGCGTAACAACAGACTTGAGAATAGATTTTTTCCAAGTTGTTGTTAGGCCCCAGAATAGATCTCTCTAACTTCGCATGTCGCCCTGTATCCAATCGCCCAGTCATGTTTACGTTGTTGTATGTTATTGTTCACCTCTACTGCTCACAAAACATAACTTCTCACTCTACTCAAGTGCATGTGGCAACAATTAAAAACTCAAATATTCATGTGCCGGAAGGTTTTCTTTTGGACAAATGCACCGATGCTGTTGGGAACAGGCTGGACGATGGAGTCAAGTCACAATTCGTTCAGCCACGATCTCTCTGAATGGGGTAGCAGGCTCAAAGGTTGAATGGCCTGCTTCTTATCCTAGTTAGGTTGGCTTTGTTGCTCAATGCTTTGAACTTGTTGCAGAGGAACAGGAGGAGACCATTCAGCCTCTGAAGCCTGTTACACAAGAACACGTGCAGGCCATTCAGCTTCTAGAGTCTGTTGGAGATTGAATTTTACGAGGGGAACAGTTTGTGAGTGAGACTTCTCCTCCTCTATATCTGTGCCATACTGCTGGAGGCAGAGTCACATCCTCCTCTTCCTGCATATCAGGACCCTGAGGGGTGACTAGTTACCACCTTTCACTGTGTAAACATTTCTGAGATTATACCAGCCTCCTCCTGCTCCTATATGACAACTGGAATGTCTCCCACTGTTCATTTGTTTGGGGTTGAGGGACTGAATGGTCTCCTGCTGTTCCTGTCTTCCAGCTTCTGTCACTGAAAAGTCTCTACCTGCTCCCCTGGAATTTCGTTAAGGGCCGAATGATCTCCTCTGTTTTTTTCCCACCAGAATTGGGTCAACGTACTAATTATCTTCATCCTGTCCCACTGTAACTGATTCAACAGGGCCGAATGGCCTGTTCCTGTGCAGAAGGTATAATCGTTTCAGAGACCTCCGGGTTTTTTTTCCCCTGTTTCAAGAACCTGAGTGTTTGGATGACCTTTTCTCAGCCTGAGGGATAGTCTGCAACGTGAAACGTTTCATAGACTGTTCCTGTGCCACATGTTCGAACTCTGAAGGACTTTCTCCTGCTCGAGTCTAAGAGTCTAAGAGAGTGACAGAATGGCCTCCTCCTGTTCAGGTGTGTTACGAATGAAGGGCTGAATCACCTAATTTCTGCTCCTATGCCCTTATGGTTTCATCCCGAGACTGGAAGACTCACTCCACTGAGACCAAGAACCTGTTGTGGGCTCCACTTCAAGGCTCAAGGGCCAGAGGTAACAACAAGGAAGGAAAAACAACACGGGGAGAGAAAGAAAAGAACAGAATAGACAAGTTCAGGCTGAGGGGTCTTACACCATCTCTGCACGAGGAGACTTCAATAGGCTCCATTCTCAATCTCATCCTGCGCTCCAACGACAGGTTCCAGCTGCATTTCGTTCCTGCTCTCCTCCAATTGGCTCCACCTTGCTCTGTCCTTAGCAACAGGATCAATTCCAACCCCCACTCTATTTCCCCGAGTAACAGACTATAACCTCCCGTTCTATTTGCAACAGGCCCCAATTCCACGTCCTTTCTTATCGTTTAGAAAAACTCTCTGTGATGTGGTTGATCCAGCTTCCCTCACAACAGGCCCCAAGCCTACTCCCATCCTGTTACAATCACAACAGGCCCCAAGCCTACTCCCATCCTGTTACAATCACAACAGGCCCCAAGCCTACTCCCATCCTGTTACAATCACACCAGGCCCCAAGCCTACTCCCATCCTGTTCCAATCACAACAGGCCCCAAGCCTACTCCCATCCTGTTACAATCACAACAGGCCCCAAGCCTACTCCCATCCTGTTCCATTTACAACAGGCCCCAAGCCTACTCCCATCCTGTTACAATCACACCAGGCCCCAAGCCTACTCCCATCCTGTTCCAATCACAACAGGCCCCAAGCCTACTCCCATCCTGTTCCATTTACAACAGGCCCCAAGCCTACTCCCATCCTGTTCCATTTACAACAGGCCCCAAGCCTACTCCCATCCTGTTACAATCACAACAGGCCCCAAGCCTACTCCCATCCTGTTCCAATCACAACAGGCCCCAAGCCTACTCCCATCCTGTTCCAAGCACACCAGGCCCCAAGCCTACTCCCATCCTGTTACAATCACAACAGGCCCCAAGCCTACTCCCATCCTGTTACAATCACAACAGGCCCCAAGCCTACTCCCATCCTGTTCCATTTACAACAGGCCCCAAGCCTACTCCCATCCTGTTACAATCACAACAGGCCCCAAGCCTACTCCCATCCTGTTACAATCACACCAGGCCCCAAGCCTACTCCCATCCTGTTACAATCACAACAGGCCCCAAGCCTACTCCCATCCTGTTCCATTTACAACAGGCCCCAAGCCTACTCCCATCCTGTTACAATCACACCAGGCCCCAAGCCTACTCCCATCCTGTTACAATCACACCAGGCCCCAAGCCTACTCCCATCCTGTTCCATTTACAACAGGCCCCAAGCCTACTCCCATCCTGTTACAATCACAACAGGCCCCAAGCCTACTCCCATCCTGTTCCATTTACAACAGGCCCCAAGCCTACTCCCATCCTGTTACAATCACACCAGGCCCCAAGCCTACTCCCATCCTGTTACAATCACAACAGGCCCCAAGTCTACTCCCATCCTATTACAATCACAACAGGCCCCAAGCCTACTCCCATCCTGTTACAATCACACCAGGCCCCAAGCCTACTCCCATCCTGTTCCAATCACAACAGGCCCCAAGCCTACTCCCATCCTGTTACAATCACACCAGGCCCCAAGCCTACTCCCATCCTGTTCCATTTACAACAGGCCCCAAGCCTACTCCCATCCTGTTACAATCACACCAGGCCCCAAGCCTACTCCCATCCTGTTCCATGTACAACAGGCCCCAAGCCTACTCCCATCCTGTTACAATCACACCAGGCCCCAAGCCTACTCCCATCCTGTTACAATCACAACAGGCCCCAAGTCTACTCCCATCCTATTACAATCACAACAGGCCCCAAGCCTACTCCCATCCTGTTACAATCACAACAGGCCCCAAGTCTACTCCCATCCTATTACAATCACAACAGGCCCCAAGCCTACTCCCATCCTGTTACAATCACACCAGGCCCCAAGCCTACTCCCATCCTGTTCCAATCACAACAGGCCCCAAGCCTACTCCCATCCTGTTACAATCACACCAGGCCCCAAGCCTACTCCCATCCTGTTCCATTTACAACAGGCCCCAAGCCTACTCCCATCCTGTTACAATCACACCAGGCCCCAAGCCTACTCCCATCCTGTTCCATGTACAACAGGCCCCAAGCCTACTCCCATCCTGTTACAATCACACCAGGCCCCAAGCCTACTCCCATCCTGTTACAATCACAACAGGCCCCAAGCCTACTCCCATCCTATTACAATCACAACAGGCCCCAAGCCTACTCCCATCCTGTTACAATCACACCAGGCCCCAAGCCTACTCCCATCCTGTTACAATCACAACAGGCCCCAAGCCTACTCCCATCCTGTTACAATCACACCAGGCCCCAAGCCTACTCCCATCCTGTTCCATTTACAACAGGCCCCAAGCCTACTCCCATCCTGTTCCATTTACAACAGGCCCCAAGCCTACTCCCATCCTGTTACAATCACAACAGGCCCCAAGCCTACTCCCATCCTGTTACAATCACACCAGGCCCCAAGCCTACTCCCATCCTGTTACAATCACACCAGGCCCCAAGCCTACTCCCATCCTGTTCCATTTACAACAGGCCCCAAGCCTACTCCCATCCTGTTCCATTTACAACAGGCCCCAAGCCTACTCCCATCCTGTTACAATCACACCAGGCCCCAAGCCTACTCCCATCCTGTTACAATCACAACAGGCCCCAAGCCTACTCTCATCCTGTTACAATCACAACAGGCCCCAAGCCTACTCCCATCCTGTTCCATTTACAACAGGCCCCAAGCCTACTCCCATCCTGTTCCATTTCCAACAGGCCCCAAGCCTACTCCCATCCTGTTACAATCACAACAGGCCCCAAGCCTACTCCCATCCTGTTACAATCACACCAGGCCCCAAGCCTACTCCCATCCTGTTCCAAGCACACCAGGCCCCAAGCCTACTCCCATCCTGTTACAATCACAACAGGCCCCAAGCCTACTCCCATCCTGTTCCAATCACAACAGGCCCCAAGCCTACTCCCATCCTGTTACAATCACAACAGGCCCCAAGCCTACTCCCATCCTGTTACAATCACACCAGGCCCCAAGCCTACTCCCATCCTGTTACAATCACAACAGACTCCACCTCACTCCCATCTTGTTCCATTTTTTACTTGCCCTACCAGCCTTCATTTAATGCCAACAACTGATTTCTTCCCAATCCCATCCCAGTGGGCAGCACGGTGGCGCAGTGGTTAGCACTGCTGCCTCACAGCACCAGAGACCCAGGTTCAATTCCCGCCTCAGGCGACTGACTGTGTGGGGTTTGCACGTTCTCCCCGTGTCTGCGTGGGTTTCCTCCGGGTGCTCCGGTTTCCTCCCACAGTCCAAAGATGTGCAGGTCAGGTGAATTGGCCATGCTAAGTTGCCTGTAGTGTTAGGTTAGGGGAATGGGTGGGTTGCGCTTCGGCGGGTCGGTGTGGACTTGTTGGGCCGAAGGGCCTGTTTCCACGCTGTAATGTAATCTAATCTAATCTGTTCGACTGAGCAGCATGCCCGTCCAGCAGGGCTTTCACTTGCCCCAAAAAACAAACTCCATTCCTATTCCCGTACTGCTCCGTTAACAACAGGTTACATTCCCAGTGTTCTCCAGTACACCACCACCAAGATCAATTCAATTATCAACAGGATTGTCTAGCAGCAGGGTCTATCCCCTCATGGTCCAGTTTTGCCTGCAATAGAATCCATTCACCTTGGATCCTGTTTTATTAGCAACAAGCTTCATCCCTCTCCCATCCTGTAGCCCTTGAAATTGACTCCAAAACCCTCGTATTCTTTCAATTGGCAGCCATCTTGATTCCCTGACCATCCCAAGCCATGAGCGCCTGGCCCAAGACCTGTTCCGCTATTTATCACGAGCAGGCGAGATTCGTGCTCCCACCCTGTTCCCCTGGCAACACATTCCAGTCACACTCAGATCTGGTTCCTCCAGCAACAGGCTCCATCCCCACACCAAACTGTCTCGTAACAACAGCCCCCATCAACACAACGTTCCTGTTCCATGATTGACAAATTGTGTCGCTCGGCCTACACTCTTCCCATGGCAACGGGTTCCATTCCCACATTCACTTTCTTCTCATAGCAACAGAGAATTGCCAATCAGTTCCCCTGGAAACGAGCAACGCTTTCATTATCATTATTTTGCCAGAGCACATGGGTCTTAAATCCCACTTTTATCCTGTTTGCCTCCCAACAGGGTTCATTCACCTTCCCACCCTCTTCCCAATAATCCCACGCTTTTAACCGACCAACGTGCTCCATTCAAAATCACATCCAAACAAACGGCTTCATTCTGACTCCGATTATGTTCCCTTAGACACAGACGTCATTTTCATTCCCAATTTCATTATTTTCCCCTAATTCTAGGCCCCAACTGCACATCCTTCCTTATCCCTGAGAAAGACATTCTCACCCAACAACCTCCAGTCCCTTTCATATCCATCACCAATGAGCGACAGGCTACAATATCACACCCAGATTCTGGATTCGTGGTGCTGGAAGAGCACAGCAGTTCAGGCGGCATCCGACGAGCAGCGAAATCGACGTTTCGGGCAAAAGCCCTTCCTCAGGAATAAAGGCAGTGAGCCTGAAGCCTGGAGAGATAAACTAGAGGAGGGTGGGGGTGGGGAGAGAGTAGCATAGAGTACAATGGGTGAGTGGGGAAGGGGATGAAGGTGATAGGTCAAGGAGGAGAGGGTGGAGTGGATAGGTGGAAAAGGAGATAGGCAGGTCGGACAAGTCAAGGGGACAGTAACTGAGCTGGATCAAGCCAGCAGATAAAGGGGGCGCAGTGGTAGTCTGGCGCACTGACCTCTACACCGCTGAAGCCAAACGTCAACTCGAGGACACCTCTTACTACTGCTCCCTCGACCATGACCCCACCCCCCCCATCACAAAACCATCATCTCCCAGACCATACAGAACCTCATCACCTCAGGAGATCTCCCACCCACAGCTTCCAACCTCATAGTCCGGGAACCCCGCACTGCCCTGTTCTACCTCCTTCCCAAGATCCACAAGCCTGACCACCCTGGCCGACCCATTGTCTCAGCATGCTCCTGCCCCACTGAACTCATCTCTACCTACCTCAACACTGTCCTATCCCCCCTAGTCCAGGAACTCCCCACATACGTTCGAGACACCACCCACGCCCTCCACCTCCTCCAAGACTTCCGTTTCCCCGGCCCCCAACGCCTCATCTTCCCCATGGATATCCAATCCCTCTACACCTCCATCCGCCATGACCAGGGCCTCCAAGCCCTCCATTTTCTTCCTCTCCCGACGTCCCCAACAGTACCCTTCCACTGACACTCTCATTCGTTTGGCCGAACTAGTCCTCACCCTTAACAATTTCTCCTTTGAATCCTCCCACTTCCTCCAGACCAAAGGGGTAGCCATGGGCACACGTATGGGCCCCAGCTATGCCTGTCTCTTTGTTGGCTATGCAGAGCAGTTGATCTTCCGTAATTACACCGGCACCACTCCCCACCTCTTCCTCCACCACATTGATGACTGCATTGGCGCCACCTCGTGCTCCCGCGAGGAGGTCGAGCAATTCATCAACTTCACCAACACATTCCACCCTGACCTTAAATTTACCTGGACCATCTCTGACACCTCGCTCCCCTTCCTGGACCTCTCCATCTCCATTAATGATGACCGACTTGACACCGACATTTTTTACAAACCCACCGACTCCCACAGCTACCTGGATTACACCTCTTCCCACCCTATCTCTTGCAAAAATGCCATCCGCCTCCGCCGTATCTGCTCCCAGGAGGACCAGTTCCACCACAGAACACACCAGATGGCCTCCTTCTGTAGAGACCGCAATTTCCCTTCCCACGTGGTTAAAGATGCCCTCCAACACATCTCGTCCACATCCCGCACCTCTGCCCTCAAACCCCACCCCTCCAACCGTAACAAGGACAGAACGCCCCTGGTGCTCACCTTCCACCCTACTAACCTTCGCATAAACGAAATCATCCGCCGACATTTCCGCCACCTCCAAACAGACCCCACCACCAGGGATATATTTCCCTCCCCACCCCTTTCCGCCTTCCGCAAAGACCGTTCCCTCCGTGACTATCTGGTCAGGTCCACACCCCCCTACGACCCACCCTCCCGTCCTGGCACTTTCCCCTGCCACGGCAGGAACTGTAAAACCTGTGCCCACACCTCCTCTCTCACCTCTATCCAAGGCCCTAAAGGAGCCTTCCACATCCATCAAAGTTTTACTTGCACATCCACTAATATCATTTATTGTATCCGTTGCTCCCGATGTGGTCTCCTCTACATTGGGGAGACTGGGCGCCTCCTAGCAGAGCGCTTTAGGGAACATCTCCGGGACACCCGCACCAATCAACCACACTGCCCCGTGGCCCAACATTTCAACTCCCCCTCCCACTCTGCCGAGGACATGGAGGTCCTGGGCCTCCTTCACCGCCGCTCCCTCACCACCAGACGCCTGGAGGAAGAACGCCTCATCTTCCGCCTCGGAACACTTCAACCCCAGGGCATCAATGTGGACTTCAACAGCTTCCTCATTTCCCCTTCCCCCACCTCACCCTAGTCCCAAACTTCCAGCTCAGTAACTGTCCCCATAACTTGTCCGGACTTGTCCTACCTGCCTATCTTCTTTTCCACCTATCCACTCCACCCTCTCCTCCTTGACCTATCCCCTCCCCCACTCACCCATTGTACTCTATGCTACTCTCTCCCCACCCCCACCCTCCTCTTGCTTATCTCTCCACGCTTCAGGCTCACTGCCTTTATTCCTGATGAAGGGCTTTTGCCCCAAACGTCGATCTTGCTGCTCCTCGGATGCCGCCTGAACTGCTGTGCTTTTCCAGCACCACGAATCCAGAATCTGGTTTCCAGCGTCTGCAGTCCTTGTTTTTACCTCGTATCCATCCATCCGAGTCCCTGAGCACCAGGCTCATTCCCACTTCCAACCTTTTCCCAACAAACACTCTCCATCTTATCCCACATCCTGTTCCCCCAGGTACAATCTGAAGTGACAATATTTCAGTTGAATAAAGGGAAATATGGAGCTATGAGGGAGCAACTGGCCAAAGTTCAATGGTTTAATACCTTAACAGGGAAGACCGTGGAGGAACAATGGCGGATATTTCTGTGTATAATGCAGAAGTTGCAGGATCAGTTCATTCCTAAAAGGAAGAAAGATCCCAGGAGGAGACATGGGCGGCCGTGGCTGACAAGGGAAGTAAAGAAACATATAAGGTTAAAAGAGAAAAAGTATAACTTAGCGAAGATAAGTGGGAAAACTGAGGACTGGGAAGCTTTTAAAGAACAACAGAGGATTAGTAAGAAGGAAATACGCAGAGAAAAAATGAGGTACGAAGGTAAACTGGCCAAGAATATAAAGGAGGATAGTAAAAGCTTTTTTAGGTATGTCCAAGGCAAAAAAATGGTTAGGACAAAAATTGGGCCCTTGAAGACAGAAACAGGGGAATATATTACTGGGAACAAAGAAATGGCAGAGGAATTAAATGGGTACTTCAGATCTGTGTTCACTGGGGAAGACACAAGCAATCTCCCTGAGGTAACAGTGGCTGAAGGACCTGAACTTAAGGGAATTTCTATTTGCCAGGATTTGGTGTTGGAGAAATTGTTAGGTCTGAAGGTTGATAAGTCTCCGGGACCTGATGGTCTACATCCCAGGGTACTGAAGGAGGTGGCTCGGGAAATCATGGATGCGCTGGTGATTATTTTCCAGAGTTCAATAGAATCGGGGTTGGTTCCTGAGGATTGGAGGGCGGCTAATGTTGTGCCACTTTTTAAGAAAGGTGGGCGGGAGAAAGCAGGAAATTATAGACCAGTTAGTCTGACCTCAGTGGTGGGAAAGATGCTGGAGTCTATTATAAAGGATGAAATTACGGCACATCTGGATAATAGTAACAGGATAGGACAGAGTCAGCATGGATTTATGAAGGGGAAATCATGCTTGACTAATCTTCTTGAATTTTTTGAGGATGTAACTCGGAAGATGGACGAGGGAGATCCAGTGGATGTAGTGTACCTGGATTTTCAGAAAGCTTTTGATAAAGTCCCACACAAGAGGTTAGTGAGTAAAATTAGGGCGCACGGGATTGGGGGCAAAGTACTAGATTGGATAGAGAATTGGTTGGCTAATAGGAAACAAAGGGTAGTGATTAACGGCTCCATTTCGAAGTGGCAGGCAGTGACCAGTGGGGTACCGCAGGGATCCGTGCTGGGACCGCAGCTTTTTACAATATATGTAAATGATATAGAAGATGGTATTAGCAATAACATTAGCAAATTTGCTGATGACACAAAGCTAGGTGGTAGGGTGAAATGTGAGGAGGGTGTTAGGAGATTACAGGGTGACCTGGACAAGTTAGGTGAGTGGGCAGATGCATGGCAGATGCAGTTTAATGTGGATAAATGTCTGGTTATCCACTTTGGTGGCAAGAACAGGAAGGCAGATTACTACCTCAATGGTATCAAATTAGGTAAAGGGGCTGTTCAGAGAGATCTGGGTGTTCTTGTCCACCAGTCAATGAAGGTAAGCATGCAGGTACCGCAGGTAGTGAAGAAGGCTAATAGCATGCTGGCCTTCATAACAAGAGGGATTGAGTATAGAAGCAAAGAGGTGCTTCTGCAGCTGTACAGGGCCCTGGTGAGACCACACCTGGGGTACTGTGTACAGTTCTGGTCTCCAAATTTGAGGAAAGACATTCTGGCTATTGAGGGAGTGCAGCGTAGGTTCACGAGGTCAATTCCTGGAATGGCAGGATTGCCTTACACGGAAAGACTGGAGCGACTGGGCTTGTATACCCTTGAGTTTAGAAGACTGAGAGGGGATCTGATTGAAACGTATAGGATTATGAAAGGACTGGACACTCTGGCAGGAGGAAACATATTTCCGCTGATGGGGGAGTGCCGAACCAGAGGACACAACTTAAAAATACGGGGTAGACCATTTAGGACAGAGATGAGGAGAAACTACTTCACCCAGAGAGTGGTGGCTGTGTGGAATGCTCTGCCCCAGAGGGCAGTGGAGGCTCAGTCTCTGGATTCTTTTAAGAAAGAGTTGGATAGAGCTCTTAAAGATAGTGGAGTCAAGGGGTATGGAGATAAGGCTGGAACAGGATACTGATTAGGAATGATCAGCCAGGATCATATTGAATGGCGGTGCAGGCTCGAAGGGCAGAATGGCCTACTCCTGCATCTATTGTCTATTGTCTATTGTCTTGTCTATTGACAGTCCTCATCCCCACACCCATCCTATTCCCTATTAATAGTCTCCTTTGCCACTCCCATCCTGTTCGATTAGCATCAGGCTACAACTCCGGCCCCTTCAATAACGCCTCAAAACATGCTGCAGCTGTTCTCCCATTCTACTCCCTATCACAGTAGACACTAACCCTACTGTCACAGGCCCAAAGCCTACTCCCACAGGCCCTAACCCTACTGTCACAGGCCCAAAGCCTACTCCCACAGGCCCTAACCCTACTGTCACAGGCCCAAAGCCTACTCCCACAGGCCCTAACCCTACTGTCACAGGCCCAAAGCCTACTACCACAGGGCCAAGCCTTACTGTCACAGGCCCTAACCCTACTGTCACAGGTCCTAACCCTACTACCACAGGCCCTAACCGTACTGTCACAGGCCCTAACCCTACTGTCACAGGCCCTAACCCTACTGTCACAGGCCCAAAGCCTACTACCACAGGGCCAAGCACTAATGTCACAGGCCCTAACCCTACTGTCACAGGCCCTAACCCTACTGTCACAGGCCGTAACCCTACTGTCACAGGCCCAAAGCCTACTACCACAGGGCCAAGCACTAATGTCACAGGCCCAAAGCCTACTACCACAGGCCTAACCCTAATGTCACAGGCCCTAACCCTACTACCACAGGCCCTAACCCTACTGTCACAGGCCCACAACTACCACAGGGCCAAGCCCTACTGTCACAGGTCCTAACCCTATTACCACAGGTCCTAACCCTACTGTCACAGGCCCAAAGCCTACTCCCACAGGGCCAAAGCCTACTACCACAGGGCCAAGCCCTACTGTCACAGGTCCTAACCCTACTGTCACAGGCCCTAACCCTACTGTCACAGGCCCAAAGCCTACTACCACAGGGCCAAGCCTTACTGTCACAGGTCCTAACCCTACTGCCACAGGCCCTAACCCTACTGTCACAGGCCCAAAGTCTACTACCACAGGGCCAAGCACTAATGTCACAGGCCCAAAGCCTACTGTCACAGGCCCAAAGCCTACTACCACAGGCCTAACCCTAATGTCACAGGCCCTAACCCTACTACCACAGGCCCTAACCCTACTGTCACAGGCCCTAACCCTACTGTCACAGGCCCAAAGCCTACTACCACAGGGCCAAGCACTAATGTCACAGGCCCAAAGCCTACTGTCACAGGCCCAAAGCCTACTACCACAGGCCTAACCCTAATGTCATAGGCCCTAACCCTACTACCACAGGCCCTAACCCTACTGTCACAGGCCCTAACCCTACTGTCACTGGCCCAAAGCCTACTACCACAAGCCCTAACCCTAATGTCACAGGCCCTAACCCTTCTGTCACAGGCCCAAGCCCTAATGTCACAGGCGTAAGTCCTAATATCACAGGTCCAAAGCCTACTGCCAAAAGCCCTAACTCTACTGCCACAGGCCCAAACCCTACTGTCACAAGCCGAAGCCCTACTGTAACAGGCCATAACCCTACTGTCACAGGATCTAACTCTACTGCCATAGGCCCAAACCCTACTCTCACAGGCCCTAACTTTACTGTCACAGGCCGTAGCACAACTGTCACAGCTCATAACCCAACCGTCACAGGCCCTAACTCTACTGCCACAGGCCCAAACCCTACTGTCACAGGCCCTAACTCTACTGTCATAGGACCTAACTCTACTACCACAGGCCAAAACCCTACTACCACAGGCCCAAACCCTACTGCCACAGGCCCTAACCCTACTACCACAGGCCCTAACCCTACTGTCACAGGCCCTGACCCTACTGCCACCCAGGCCATAACCTTACTGCCACAGGCTCAAACTCTACTGCCACAGGACATAACCCTACTGCCACAGGCCCTAACTCTACTGTCACAGGCCCTAACCCTACTGCCACCGGCCCAAACTCTACTGCCACAGACCCGAACTCTACTGTCACAGGCCATAACCCGACTACCACAGCCCATAACGTTACTACCACAGGCCCTAACTCTACTGTCATAGGACCTAACTCTACTACCACAGGCCAAAACCCTAATACCACAGGCCATAACCCTACAACCACAGACCCGAACCCTACAACCACAGACCCTAACCCTACTACTACAGGCCCTAACCCCACTGTCACAGGCCCTAACTCTACTGTCACAGGCCCTGACCCAACTGCCACAGGCCCTGACCCTACTGCCACAGGCCCTGACCCAACTGCCACAGGCCCTAACCCTACTGTCACAGGCCATAACCCTCCTACCACAGGCCCTAACCCTACTACCACAGGCCCTAACCCTACTGTTACAGGCCCTAACCCTACTGTCACAGCCCCAGGCCCTAACCCTACTACCACAGGCCCTAACCCTACTGCCACAAGCCCCAGGTCCTAACCCTGCTGCCACAGGCCCTAACCCTACTACCACAGGCCCTAACCCTACTTCCACAGGCCCTAACCCTACTGTATCAGGCCATAACCCTACTGCCACAGGCCCTAACCCTACTGTCACAGGCCCCAGGCCCTAATCCTAATGCCACAGGCCCTAACCCTACTACCACAGGTTGTAATCCTACTTCACGGGCCCTAGGCCCTAATCCTCCTGCCACAGGCCCCAGGCCCTAACTGTACTACCACAAGCTGTAATCCTACTTCACGGGCCCTAGGCCCTAATCCTAATGCCACAGGCCCTAACCCTACTACCACAGGTTGTAATCCTACTTCACGGGCCCTAGGCCCTAATCCTCCTGCCACAGGCCCCAGGCCCTAACTGTACTACCACAGGCTGTAATCCTACTTCACGGGCCCTAGGCCCTAATCCTACTGCCACAGGCCCCAGGCCCTAACCCTACTACCACAGGCTATAATCCTACTTCACGGGCCCTAGGCCCTAATCCTACTGCCACAGGCCCCAGGCCCTAACCCTACTACCACAGGCTATAATCCTACTTCACGGGCCCTAGGCCCTAATCCTACTGCCACAGGCCCCAGGCCCTAACCCTACTACCACAGGCTGTAATCCTACTTCCAGGGGCCCTAGGCCCTAATCCTACTGCCATAGTTTTCTCAGTGCCCTCAGACTAGGCTCTAACTTCACAGCCTTCCGGGTTCCCTGAGTAACAAGCTTCATTCTCTTTCCTTTCATCTGAGCCAAGGAAAAATCCTAATCAAAACTTTAGGCCTATTTCCCACTGAATTGGTTCCATCGCCTTTTTCAATGCATTCACCGAGCAACACAATCCAGCCGTGCTGCCATCGTGTTTTCCATTATCCCTCCAATCTTGTTGCATTAGTAATTGGAAGCAAATCCACATCCACAATTATCCCCAGCCACATTTTCCATCCCCCGGTATCCTATCAAAACACTGTATTCCCAATCCCATCCACTTGCGTGGTGACATGAAACAACATAATTCCCTTCTATTTTCCCTCGAACCCGATTCCAATCCCACTCCTGATCTATTCTACTGGAAACAGGTTCCAACCCACCTGTCGTGCTGAGACGTAAGCAACGGTTTCTGTCTGTATTCCCATCCTGAGACATTGCCAACAAACTCCATTCGCATTCCCATCGTGTTCCATTAGTCACAGGACCAACATATTCCCTTCTTCCACCTCGACCAACACACTCAAACGACACCAGCCAAATCCCATCCTTTCCCTAGCAACAGTCTCCAATCCCAGTCTCATTCTATTCCCCAAATCAATCACCTCCGTGACCGATCCTGTCCTGTTCAATCCCACTCCAATCCTATTCCCTCAGGAACAAGCATCTTGCCACTTCCAACCAGTTCCACTTCCATTTGTTTCACGTAGCGATAGGATTCATCCCGACGCAAATCCAATTTGGACAGCAACTAGTCCATTTCTATCCCATAACGCTCCAAAAGGAAGAGGATCCAAGACCAGGTTCTTTCGGTTCCATGAACACACTCCGCGCCTGTTCGAAAACGTTTCCGTTCCAGCAGCACGGAGCCATTGGGTCTTCCAGCAGAGAGGCAGAACTCTGGTCCCAACCGGTCCAGACCCACCAAAAGGTCAGACTACACAAACCACATTCCCCAAAACTTGGTCAATGTCCTCCTAAACCTTTCCAATCCACGGATTTCCCGGAATGCCTTTTAAAAATTATTAATATACCTGCCTCAACAATTTCCACTGGCAGCTCATTCCATATCACCACCAGAGAAACAGAGCACTAGGGAGACAGACCCGGACTAACACAGTGTCTGAAAAACACTGTGCCTGAGAAACACAGTGCCTGAGAAACACAGTGTCTGAGAAACACTGTGCCTGAGAAACACAGTGTCTGAGAAACACAGTGCCTGAGAAACACATTGACTGAGAAACAGAGTGCCTGAGAAACACAGTGTCCGAGAAACACTGTGTCTGAGAAACACTGTGCCTGAGAAACACAGTGTCTGAGAAACACAGTGCCTGAGAAACACAGTGTGTGGGAAAGGCAGTGCCTGAGAAACACAGTGTCTGAGAAAAACAGTGTCTGAGAAACACTGTGCCTGAGAAACACAGTGTCTGAGAAGCACAGTGTCTGAGAAACACAGTGTCTGAGAAACACAGTGCCTGAGAAACACAGTGTCTGAGAAACACAGTGCCTGAGAAACACAGTGTCTGAGAAACACATTGACTGAGAAACACAGTGTCTGAGAAAAACAGTGTCTGAGAAACACAGTGCCTGAGAAACACAGTGTCTGAGAAACACTGTGCCTGAGAAACACAGTGTCTGAGAAAAACAGTGTCTGAGAAACACAGTGCCTGAGAAAAACAATGTCTGAGAAACACAGTGCCTGAGAAACACATTGACAGAGAAACAGAGTGCCTGAGAAACACAGTGTCTGAGAAACACAGTGTCTGAGAGACACGTTGACCGAGAAACACAGTGTCTGAGAAACACAGTGCCTGAGAAACACAGTGCCTGAGAAACACAGTGCCTGAGAAACACAGTGTCTGAGAATCACAGAGTCTGGGAAAAACATTGCCTGAGAAACACAGTGCCTGAGAAACACAGTGTCTGGGAAACACAGTGTCTGAGAAACACTGTACCTGAGAAACACAGTGTCTGAGAAACACAGTGTCTGAGAAACACAGTGCCTGAGAAACACAGTGTCTGAGAAACACTGTGTCTGAGAAACACTGTGCCTGAGAAACACAGTGTCTGAGAAACACAGTGCCTCAGAAACACAGTGCCTGAGAAACACAGTGTCTGAGAAACACAGTGCCTGAGAAACACAGTGCCTGAGAAACACAGTGCCTGAGAAACACTGTGCCTGAGAAACACAGTGCCTGAGAAACACAGTGTCTGAGAAACAGAGTGCCTGAGAGACACATTGCCCGAGAAACACTGTGCCTGAGAAACACAGTGCCTGAGAAACACAGTGCCTGAGAAACACAGTGTCTGAGAAACACAGTGTCTGAGAAACACAGTGCCTGAGAAACACAGTGTCTGAGAAACACAGTGCCTGAGAAACACAGTGCCTGAGAAACACAGTGCCTGAGAAACACTGTGCCTGAGAAACACAGTGCCTGAGAAACACAGTGTCTGAGAAACAGAGTGCCTGAGAGACACATTGCCCGAGAAACACAGTGTCTGAGAAACACAGTGCCTGAGAAACACAGTGCCTGAGAAACACAGTGCCTGAGAAACACAGTGTCTGAGAAACACAGTGTCTGAGAAACACAGTGCCTGAGAAACACAGTGCCTGAGAAACACAGTGTCTAAGAAACAGAGTGCCTGAGAAACACAGTGCCTGAGAGACACATTGCCTGAGAAACACAGTGTCTGAGAAACACAGTGTCTGAGAAACACAGTGTCTGAGAAACACAGTGTCTAAGAAACAGAGTGCCTGAGAAACACAGTGCCTGAGAGACACAGTGTCTGAGAAACACAGTGTCTGAGAAACACAGTGCCTGAGAAACACAGTGCCTGAGAAACACAGTGCCTGAGAAACACAGTGTCTAAGAAACAGAGTGCCTGAGAAACACAGTGCCTGAGAGACACATTGCCTGAGAAACACAGTGTCTGAGAAACAGAGTGCCTGAGAGACACATTGCCCGAGAAACACAGTGTCTGAGAAACACAGTGCCTGAGAAACACAGTGTCTAAGAAACAGAGTGCCTGAGAAACACAGTGCCTGAGAGACACATTGCCTGAGAAACACAGTGTCTGAGAAACAGAGTGCCTGAGAAACTCAGTGCCTGAGAAACACAGTGTCTGAGAAACACAGTGTCTGAGAAACTCAGTGCCTGAGAAACACAGTGCCTGAGAAACACAGTGTCTGAGAAACTCAGTGTCTGAGAAACACTGTGCCTGAGAAACATGGTGCCTGAGAAACACAGTGAGCGTGTGTCAGGGAGTGAGTGTGAGCGAATGTGTCAGTGAGTGAGTGTGAGCGAGTGTGTCAGTGAGTGTGAGTGTAGTTTTGTGAACGTGTGAATGTGAGTAACCATGCCAGTGAGTGTGAGCGAATGTGTCAGTGAGTGAGTGTGAGCGAGTGTGTCAATGAGTGTAATTGTGTGAAAGTGTGAATGTGAATGACCATGCCAGTTAGTGTGAGCGAGTGTGTCAGTGAGTGAGTGTCTGTCAGTGAGTGAGTGTGAGCGAGTGTGTCAGTGAGTGAGTGTGTGTCAGTGAGTGAGTGAGTGAGTGTGTCAGTGAGTGAGTGGGAGTGGGAGTGTGAGCGAGTGTGTCAGTGAGTGAGTGTGAGCGAGTGTGTCAGTGAGTGAGTGGGAGTGGGAGTGTGAGCAAGTGTGTCAGTGAGTGAGTGTGAGCGAGTGTGTCAGTGAGTGAGTGTGAGTGGGAGTGTGAGCGAGTGTGTCAGTGAGTGAGTGGGAGTGGGAGTGTGAGCGAGTGTGTCAGTGAGTGTGTGTGAGCGAGTGTGTCAGTGAGTGAGTGGGAGTGGGAGTGTCAGTGAGTGAGTGTGAGTGGGAGTGTGAGCGAGTGTGTCAGTGAGTGAGTGTGAGTGAGTGTGAGCGAGTGTGTCAGTGAGTGAGTGTGAGTGGGAGTGTGAGCGATTGTGTCAGTGAGTGAGTGTGAGCGAGTGTGTCAGTGAGTGAGTGTGAGTGTGAGCGAGTGTGTCAGTGAGTGAGTGTGTGAGTGTGTCAGTGAGTGTGAGTGTGAGTGTGAGCGAGTGTGTCAGTGAGTGTGAGTGTGAGTGTGAGTGTGTGTGAGTGTGAGTGTGAGTGTGAGTGTGTGTGAGTGTGAGTGTGAGCGAGTGTGTCAGTGAGTGAGTGTGAGTGGGAGTGTGAGCGAGTGTGTCAGTGAGTGAGTGGGAGTGGGAGTGTGAGCGAGTGTGTCAGTGAGTGTGTGTGAGCGAGTGTGTCAGTGAGTGAGTGGGAGTGGGAGTGTCAGTGAGTGAGTGTGAGTGGGAGTGTGAGCGAGTGTGTCAGTGAGTGAGTGTGAGTGAGTGTGAGCGAGTGTGTCAGTGAGTGAGTGTGAGTGGGAGTGTGAGCGAGTGTGTCAGTGAGTGAGTGTGAGCGAGTGTGTCAGTGAGTGAGTGTGAGTGTGAGCGAGTGTGTCAGTGAGTGAGTGTGTGAGTTTGTCAGTGAGTGAGTGTGAGTGTGAGCGAGTGTGTTAGTGAGTGAGTGAGTGTGAGTGTGAGTGTGAGCGAGTGTGTCAGTGAGTGTGAGTGTGAGCGAGTGTGAGTGTGAGTGTGAGTGTGAGTGTGAGTGTGAGTGTGTGTGAGTGTGAGTGTGAGCGAGTGTGAGTGAGTGAGTGTGAGTGTGAGTGTGAGTGTGAGTGTGAGTGTGTGTGAGTGTGAGTGTGTGTGAGTGTGAGTGTGAGTGTGAGTGTGAGTGTGAGCAGGGACACTCACCCCCCCCCCCTGCTCCATGATGAAGTCTCTGAGCTCTCGCTGATGTATTTGTTACAGAGTTTGACCTTGAAGAGACTTGGTCCTTGAACGTTTCCAAACGGAGTAAACAACAAACCCCAATCTCAGCAGAGACTTCCCCATCTTTACCCACCTCCGTCTGAACAAATCCTTCCTCACCTCAGTCCGAGCCCATACCCTCAGACTGGCCCAACTCAGAGACTTCCCCATCTTTACCCACCTCCGTCTGAACAAATCCTTCCTCACCTCAGTCCGAGCCCATACCCTCAGACTGGCCCAACTCAGAGACTTCCCCATCTTTACCCACCTCCGTCTGAACAAATCCTTCCTCACCTCAGTCCGAGCCCATACCCTCAGACTGGCCCAACTCAGAGACTTCCCCATCTTTACCCACCTCCGTCTGAACAAATCCTTCCTCACCTCAGTCCGAACCCATACCCTCAGACTGGCCCAACTCAGAGACTTCCCCATCTTTACCCACCTCCGTCTGAACAAATCCTTCCTCACCTCAGTCCGAGCCCATACCCTCAGACTGGCCCAACTCAGAGACTTCCCCATCTTTACCCACCTCCGTCTGAACAAATCCTTCCTCACCTCAGTCCGAGCCCATACCCTCAGACTGGCCCAACTCAGAGACTTCCCCATCTTTACCCACCTCCGTCTGAACAAATCCTTCCTCACCTCAGTCCGAGCCCATACCCTCAGACTGGCCCAACTCAGAGACTTCCCCATCTTTACCCACCTCCGTCTGAACAAATCCTTCCTCACCTCAGTCCGAGCCCATACCCTCAGACTGGCCCAACTCAGAGACTTCCCCATCTTTACCCACCTCCGTCTGAACAAATCCTTCCTCACCTCAGTCCGAACCCATACCCTCAGACTGGCCCAACTCAGTTTCCTCTCTGACACCTCACAGTATCTGATCCAAACAAGAGAAATGGGAAATATCTCTTTCCTGGTTCTGCATTTCCGAACCCCTCATTCTCATTCACCGGCCGAACCTCGGAAGGTAGAGAGTCAATCATTATTTGGCTTCCCTCAGTTTATTTACACAGCGTTAAAAAAGCACCTACTGTCTCGTTTTATCTTACTTGTGAGTGGGACTGAACAGTTATCCTCTTCCCTCCGTTATAAGGTTTTGATCATCTGTTGGTTTTTGTATAAAATTTTCCCGTGTCTGGCTTTTTATTAATCTTTGGCACCTCCCCCCCCCCCCCCCCCCCCCACTTTCTCTGTAACCCCCCTCCACCCCCTCCCTGTCTCTGTAACCCCCTCCACCCCCCTCCCTGTCTCTGTAACCCCCCTCCACCCCCTCCCTGTCTCTGTAACCCCCTCCTTGTCTCTGTAACCCCCCTCCACCCCCTCCCTGTCTCTGTAACCCCCCTCCACCCCCTCCCTGTCTCTGTAACCCCCAACACCCCCTCACCGTCTCTGTAACCCCCCTACACCCCCTCCCTGTCTCTGTAACCCCCAACACCCCCTCACCGTCTCTGTAACCCCCCTCCACCCCCTCCCTGTCTCTGTAACCCCCAACACCCCCTCACCGTCTCTGTAACCCCCCTCCACCCCCTCCCCGTCTCTGTAAACCCCCTCCACCCCCTCCCTGTCTCTGTAACCCCCCTACACCCCCTCCCTGTCTCTGTAACCCCCCTACACCCCCTCCCTGTCCCTGTAACCCCCCTCCACCCCCTCCCTGTCTCTGTAACCCCCTCCCTGTCTCTGTAACCCCCTCCACCCCCTCCCTGTCTCTGTAACCCCCCTACACCCCCTCCCTGTCCCTGTAACCCCCTCCCTGTCTCTGTAACCCCCCTCCACCCCCTCCCTGTCTCTGTAACCCCCTCCCTGTCTCTGTAACCCCCCTCCACCCCCTCCCTGTCTCTGTAACCCCCCTCCACCCCCTCCCTGTCTCTGTAACCCCCTCCACCCCCTCCCTGTCTCGGTAACCCCCCTCCACCCCCTCCCTGTCTCTGTAACCCCCCTACACCCCCTCCCTGTCTCTGTAACCCCCCTCCACCCCCTCCCTGTCTCTGTAACCCCCCTCCACCCCCTCCCTGTCTCTGTAACCCCCCTCCACCCCCCTCCCTGTCTCTGTAACCCCCTCCACCCCCTCCCTGTCTCGGTAACCCCCCTCCACCCCCTCCCTGTCTCTGTAACCCCCAACACCCCCTCACCGTCTCTGTAACCCCCCTCCACCCCCTCCCCGTCTCTGTAACCCCCCTCCACCCCCTCCCTGTCTCTGTAACCCCCCTACACCCCCTCCCTGTCTCTGTAACCCCCCTACACCCCCTCCCTGTCTCTGTAACCCCCTCCACCCCCTCCCTGTCTCTGTAACCCCCCTACACCCCCTCCCTGTCCCTGTAACCCCCTCCCTGTCTCTGTAACCCCCCTCCACCCCCTCCCTGTCTCTGTAACCCCCTCCCTGTCTCTGTAACCCCCCTCCACCCCCTCCCTCTCCCTGTAACCCCCTCCACCCCCTCCCTGTCTCTGTAACCCCCTCCACCCCCTCCCTGTCTCGGTAACCCCCCTCCACCCCCTCCCTGTCTCTGTAACCCCCCTCCACCCCCTCCCTGTCTCTGTAACCCCCCTACACCCCCTCCCTGTCTCTGTAACCCCCCTCCACCCCCTCCCTGTCTCTGTCATTGCTCGGGGGGGGGAGGGGAGGGTGCAGGTCAGGGTCCTGTAAGAAGCAGTGATGTGTGTATAACGCTCTCTCCCCCCCCCCCCACCCCCGGCCATCCCCCCGCCCCCCCCCCCCCCCAATCCTTGCCAGGCTTCCGGCCGATCTCTGTTCAATGTCATCGTTATTCGTTACTTCTCTTTCCTGTCAAGGAGAGAGAGAATCTTCCGTTCCAAGTGACTCTCTCTCTCCATCTCTGTCTCGCTCTTGCGCCTGTCATACCGAGGGTGTTGACTGTGACCAGGTGAGAGTCAGCCTGGCATCGCTCAGAGTGAGTACACTCCCCCCCACCCCCACCCCCCCCACCCCCACCGTCCCCGTCCACCTCTCTCCCAACACTGTGGGAGATTATACACAGCACCAATCGACTGTATGGTGCGGCATCGTGGGGCACCAGGGAGGTGACAGGGAGTATTGGGCAGATATCCAGAGCAACTGGGGAACCCTGAGAGTCAGGGGAGGGGAGACAGGAGGGAGAGAGAGAGAGAGGGGGGGAAAGAGACAGAAAGAGGGAGAGAGAGGGAGAGAGTGACACAGAGACAGGCAGAGAGTGAGACACGGAGTGAGACACAGAGAGACAGAGACAGAGAGAGAATAGGGACAGCACAGTGGCTCAGGGGTTAGAACCACTGCCTCCCAGCACCAGGGACCCAGAATCGATCCCACCCTCGGGGAGAATCTCTGGGTGGGTTTCCTCCCACAAACTGGAATCTGATCGAGGGGTTCGGGGTGGGGTTTATATACAGAGTAACAGATACCCCGGAGGGAGTTACAGACTGGAATCTAATCGAGGGGTTCGGGGTGGGGTTTATATACAGAATAACAGATACCCCGGGGAGGGAGTTACAGACTGGAATCTAATCGAGGGGTTCGGGGTGGGGTTTATATACAGAGTAACAGATACCCCGGAGGGAGTTACAGACTGGAATCTAATCGAGGGGTTCAGGGTGGGGTTTATATACAGAGTAACAGATACCCCGGAGGGAGTTACAGACTGGAATCGAATCGAGGGGTTCGGGGTGGGGTTTATATACAGAATAACAGATACCCCGGGGAGGGAGTTACAGACTGGAATCTAATCGAGGGGTTCGGGGTGGGGTTTATATACAGAATAACAGATACCCCGGGGAGGGAGTTACAGACTGGAATCTAATCGAGGGGTTCGGGGTGGGGTTTATATACAGAGTAACAGATACCCCGGAGGGAGTTACAGACTGGAATCTAATCGAGGGGTTCAGGGTGGGGTTTATATACAGAGTAACAGATACCCCGGAGGGAGTTACAGACTGGAATCGAATCGAGGGGTTCGGGGTGGGGTTTATATACAGAATAACAGATACCCCGGGGAGGGAGTTACAGACTGGAATCTAATCGAGGGGTTCAGGATGGTTTATATACAGAATAACAGATACCCCGGGGAGGGAGTTACAGACTAGAATCTAATCGAGGGGTTCGGGGGGGTTTATATACAGAATAACAGATACCCCGGGGAGGGAGTTACAGACTGGAATCTAATCGAGGGGTTCGGGGTGGGGTTTATATACAGAATAACAGATACCCAGGGAGGGAGTTACAGACTGGAATCTAATCGAGGGGTTCGGGGTGGGGTTCATATCCAGAATAACAGATACCCCGGGGAGGGAGTTACAGACTGGAATCTAATCGAGGGGTTCGGGGGGGTTTATATACAGAATAACAGATACCCCGGGGAGGGAGTTACAGACTGGAATCTAATCGAGGGGTTCGGGGTGGGGTTTATATACAGAATAACAGATACCCAGGGAGGGAGTTACAGACTGGAATCTAATCGAGGGGTTCGGGGTGGGGTTCATATCCAGAATAACAGATACCCCCGGGGGAGGGAGTTACAGACTGGAATCTGATCGAGGGGTTCGGGGTGGGGTTTATATATCGCTGGTGGGACTCAGTCTCCACGTTGTGGTCTCCCTTCGTGAGACTGTCAGGTCAGCTGACAGGTTGGTCAGGATGGGGTCGAGTTTGTTCCCCACTGTTTTCGTTTCCCTCAGCCCCTGCCGCCGACCCAGTCTCACAGATCTGTCCTTCCAGACCGGACTGGAACGATCGGGAATATTGGTGCTGAGCCACAGTTGAAGATGGATGTCCATATCTCCTCCCCAGAGTTATGATCCACCGTTTGTACCCTCGGTGCTCTCTCGAAGTGTGGTAGCCCATGAGGATGACCACTTTGTCCCCCAAGGGAGAGTGGGAGATTGGACACACCAGGAGTTATGATTCCGTGTTTCATCTGAACCCCTGAGACCTTCTGGAGTCCAGAGGCAATGCCGAGGACTCTCAGGGGGTCTCGGAGACACATTCAAACAAGGTTTATGGCTGCGGTCAGATGGAGGGGAGCTTTGTGCTCGAATAACCTCCTGTCTGTGTTGCTTCAGGAAGTGAGGCGCTCCAGCAGAATAAACAATGATGAGCTCAGACGACTTTGACCTGGTGATTGAGGCGATGTTGGAGGCTCCGTACAAGAAGCAGGTACAAAGAGACAGCTCCTGTCAACCTCAATCTAACAACACACAGACGTCCATGTGTGACATCCCCACATCCGGGACAAGTCGGGATCCCACGTCCCGGTTACAAACACTTTCCCAAAACCAGACTCCCAGCAGAACATTCCCATTGAACTGGACGTCAGCACACGACTCGCAACGCAGCACGCAGCCAGCAGGAGGCACTTCCTCAAATACATCCCCTGAGGAACAGCACTCCCTCAGCACTGACCCTCCGACAGGGCCCACTCCCTCAGCACTGACCCTCCGACAGTGCCCACTCCCTCAGCACTGACCCTCCGACAGTGCCCACTCCCTCAGCACTGACACTCTGACAGTGCCCACTCCCTCAGCACTGACCCTCCGACAGTGCCCACTCCCTCAGCACTGACCTTCGGACAGTGCCCACTCCCTCAGCACTGACCCTCCGACAGTGCCCACTCCCTCAGCACTGACACTCTGACAGTGCCCACTCCCTCAGCACTGACCCTCCGACAGTGCCCACTCCCTCAGCACTGACCCTCCGACAGTGCCCACTCCCTCAGCACTGACCTTCGGACAGTGCCCACTCCCTCAGCACTGACCCTCCGACAGGGCCCACTCCCTCAGCACTGACCCTCCGACAGTGCGGCACTCCCTCAGCACTGACCCTCCGACAGTGCCCACTCCCTCAGCACTGACCCTCCGACAGTGCCCACTCCCTCAGCACTGACCCTCCGACAGGGCCCACTCCCTCAGCACTGACCCTCCGACAGTGCCCACTCCCTCAGCACTGACCCTCCGACAGGGCCCACTCCCTCAGCACTGACCCTCCGACAGTGCCCACTCCCTCAGCACTGACCCTCCGACAGTGCGGCGCTCCCTCAGCACTGACCCTCCGACAGGGCCCACTCCCTCAGCACTGACCCTCCGACAGTGCCCACTCCCTCAGCACTGACACTCCGAGAGTGCCCACTCCCTCAGCACTGACCCTCCGACAGTGCGGCACTCCCTCAGCACTGACCCTCCGACAGGGCCCACTCCCTCAGCACTGACCCTCCGACAGTGCCCACTCCCTCAGCACTGACCCTCCGACAGTGCCCACTCCCTCAGCACTGACCCTCCGACAGGGCCCACTCCCTCAGCACTGACCCTCCGACAGTGCCCACTCCCTCAGCACTGACCCTCTGACAGTGCCCACTCCCTCAGCACTGACCCTCCGACAGGGCCCACTCCCTCAGCACTGACCCTCCGACAGGGCCCACTCCCTCAGCACTGACCCTCCGACAGGGCCCACTCCCTCAGCACTGACCCTGCGACAGTGCCCACTCCCTCAGCACTGACCCTCCGACAGTGCGGGACTCCCTCAGCACTGACCCTCCGACAGTGCCCTCTCCCTCAGCACTGACCCTCCGACAGTGCGGCACTCCCTCAGCACTGACCCTCCGACAGTGCCCACTCCCTCAGTGCGGACTATCACTTATTCCTGTGTTGGGACAAATGAACATAGTGCGAGAAGTTAATGTCAAATTCTTCTCCCCAACTGCCCCAGGGGAAAATACTCAGAAGAAGAGACCACAAGAAGGACAATACAATCAGGTGAGTTCACATCAACCACCCAGCACCCCCTCACCCCCACATCACACACCGAACACCCCCCTCACCCCCCACATCACACACCGAACACCCCCCTCACCCCCCACATCACACACCGAACACCCCCCTCACCCCCCACATCACACACCGAACACCCCCCTCACCCCCCACATCACACACCGAACACCCCCCTCACCCCCCTCATCACACACCGAACACCCCCCTCACCCCCCACATCACACACCGAACACCCCCCTCACCCCCCACATCACACACCGAACACCCCCCTCACCCCCCACACCCCCACATCACACACCGAACACCCCCCTCACCCCCCTCACCCCCCCACATCACACACCGAACACCCCCCTCACCCCCCACATCACACACCGAACACCCCCCTCACCCCCCACATCACACACCGAACACCCCCCTCACCCCCCTCACCCCCCACATCACACACCGAACACCCCCCTCACCCCCCTCACCCCCCACATCACACACCGAACACCCCCCTCACCCCCCACATCACACACCGAACACCCCCCTCACCCCCCTCATCACACACCGAACACCCCCCTCACCCCCCACATCACACACCGAACACCCCCCCTCACCCCCCACATCACACACCGAACACCCCCCTCACCCCCCACACCCCCACATCACACACCGAACACCCCCCTCACCCCCCTCACCCCCCACATCACACACCGAACACCCCCCTCACCCCCCACATCACACACCGAACACCCCCCTCACCCCCCACATCACACACCGAACACCCCCCTCACCCCCCTCACCCCCCACATCACACACCGAACACCCCCCTCACCCCCCTCACCCCCCACATCACACACCGAACACCCCCCTCACCCCCCTCATCACACACCGAACACCCCCCTCACCCCCCACATCACACACCGAACACCCCCCTCACCCCCCTCACCCCCACATCACACACCGAACACCCCCCTCACCCCCCACATCACACACCGAACACCCCCCTCACCCCCCTCACCCCCCACATCACACACCGAACACCCCCCTCACCCCCCTCACCCCCACATCACACACCGAACACCCCCCTCACCCCCCACATCACACACCGAACACCCCCCTCACCCCCCTCACCCCCCACATCACACACCGAACACCCCCCTCACCCCCCACATCACACACCGAACACCCCCCTCACCCCCCACATCACACACCGAACACCCCCCTCACCCCCCTCACCCCCCACATCACACACCGAACACCCCCCTCACCCCCCTCACCCCCCACATCACACACCGAACACCCCCCTCACCCCCCTCACCCCCCACATCACACACCGAACACCCCCCTCACCCCCCTCACCCCCCACATCACACACCGAACACCCCCCTCACCCCCCACATCACACACCGAACACCCCCCTCACCCCCCTCACCCCCCACATCACACACCGAACACCCCCCTCACCCCCCTCACCCCCACATCACACACCGAACACCCCCCTCACCCCCCTCATCACACACCGAACACCCCCCTCACCCCCCTCACCCCCCACATCACACACCGAACACCCCCCTCACCCCCCTCACCCCCCACATCACACACCGAACACCCCCCTCACCCCCCTCATCACACACCGAACACCCCCCTCACCCCCCTCACCCCCCACATCACACACCGAACACCCCCCTCACCCCCCTCACCCCCCACATCACACACCGAACACCCCCCTCACCCCCCTCACCCCCCACATCACACACCGAACACCCCCTCACCCCCCACATCACACACCGAACACCCCCCTCACCCCCCACATCACACCGAACACCCCCCTCACCCCCCTCATCACACACCGAACACCCCCCTCACCCCCTCACCCCCCTCACCCCCCTCATCACACACCGAACACCCCCCTCACCCCCCACATCACACACCGAACACCCCCCTCACCCCCCACATCACACACCGAACACCCCCCTCACCCCCCACATCACACACCGAACACCCCCCTCACCCCCCTCACCCCCCACATCACACACCGAACACCCCCCCTCACCCCCCTCACCCCCCACATCACACACCGAACACCCCCCCTCACCCCCCTCACCCCCCCACATCACACACCGAACACCCCCCTCACCCCCCACATCACACACCGAACACCCCCCTCACCCCCCTCACCCCCCACATCACACACCGAACACCCCCTCACCCCCCTCACCCCCCACATCACACACCGAACACCCCCCTCACCCCCACATCACACACCGAACACCCCCCTCACCCCCCTCACCCCCCACATCACACACCGAACACCCCCCTCACCCCCCTCACCCCCCACATCACACACCGAACACCCCCCTCACCCCCCACATCACACACCGAACACCCCCCTCACCCCCCACATCACACACCGAACACCCCCCTCACCCCCCACATCACACACCGAACACCCCCCTCACCCCCCACATCACACACCGAACACCCCCCTCACCCCCCTCACCCCCCCACATCACACACCGAACACCCCCCCTCACCCCCCACATCACACCACCGAACACCCCCTCACCCCCCTCACCCCCCACATCACACACCGAACACCCCCCTCACCCCCCTCACCCCCCACATCACACACCGAACACCCCCCTCACCCCCTCACCCCCCTCACCCCCCACATCACACACCGAACACCCCCCTCACCCCCCTCACCCCCCACATCACACACCGAACACCCCCTCACCCCCCTCACCCCCCACATCACACACCGAACACCCCCCTCACCCCCCTCACCCCCACATCACACACCGAACACCCCCCTCACCCCCACATCACACACCGAACACCCCCCTCACCCCCCTCACCCCCCACATCACACACCGAACACCCCCCTCACCCCCTCACCCCCACATCACACACCGAACACCCCCTCACCCCCTCACCCCCCACATCACACACCGAACACCACCCCTCACCCCCCTCACCCCCCACATCACACACCGAACACCCCCCTCACCCCCTCACCCCCCACATCACACACCGAACACCCCCCTCACCCCCCTCACCCCCCACATCACACACCGAACACCCCCCTCACCCCCCTCACCCCCCACATCACACACCGAACACCCCCTCACCCCCCTCATCACACCGACACCCCCCTCACCCCCCTCATCACACACCGAACACCCCCTCACCCCCCACATCCACACCGAACACCCCCCCTCACCCCCACATCACACACCGAACACCCCCCTCACCCCCCTCATCACACACCGAACACCCCCCTCACCCCCCTCACCCCCACATCACACACCGAACACCCCCCCCCCTCACCCCCCACATCACACACCGAACACCCCCCTCACCCCCCTCACCCCCCACATCACACACCGAACACCCCCCTCACCCCCCTCACCCCCCACATCACACACCGAACACCCCCCTCACCCCCCTCACCCCCACATCACACACCGAACACCCCCCTCACCCCCCTCACCCCCCACATCACACACCGAACACCCCCCTCACCCCCCTCACCCCCCACATCACACACCGAACACCCCCCTCACCCCCCTCACCCCCACATCACACACCGAACACCCCCCTCACCCCCTCACCCCCACATCACACACCGAACACCCCCCTCACCCCCCTCACCCCCTCATCACACACCGAACACCCCCCTCACCCCCCACATCACACACCGAACACCCCCCTCACCCCCCTCACCCCCTCACCCCCACATCACACACCGAACACCCCCCTCACCCCCCACATCACACACCGAACACCCCCCTCACCCCCCCACATCACACACCGAACACCCCCCACCCCCCACATCACACACCGAACACCCCCCTCACCCCCCTCACCCCCTCATCACACACCGAACACCCCCCTCACCCCCTCACCCCCACATCACACACCGAACACCCCCCTCACCCCCCTCACCCCCCACATCACACACCGAACACCCCCCTCACCCCCCTCACCCCCCACATCACACACCGAACACCCCCCTCACCCCCCACATCACACACCGAACACCACCCCTCACCCCCCTCACCCCCCACATCACACACCGAACACCCCCCTCACCCCCCACATCACACACCGAACACCCCCCTCACCCCCCTCACCCCCACATCACACACCGAACACCCCCCTCACCCCCCACACCCCCACATCACACACCGAACACCCCCCTCACCCCCCACATCACACACCGAACACCCCCCTCACCCCCCACATCACACACCGAACACCCCCCTCACCCCCCTCACCCCCCACATCACACACCGAACACCCCCCTCACCCCCCTCACCCCCCACATCACACACCGAACACCCCCCTCACCCCCTCACCCCCCTCACCCCCACATCACACACCGAACACCCCCCTCACCCCCCTCACCCCCCACATCACACACCGAACACCCCCCTCACCCCCCCTCATCACACACCGAACACCCCCCTCACCCCCTCACCCCCACATCACACACCGAACACCCCCCTCACCCCCCACATCACACACCGAACACCCCCCTCACCCCCCTCACCCCCCACATCACACACCGAACACCCCCCTCACCCCCCACATCACACACCGAACACCCCCCTCACCCCCCTCACCCCCCACATCACACACCGAACACCCCCTCACCCCCCTCACACCCACCCCCACATCACACACCGAACACCCCCCTCACCCCCCTCACCCCCCACATCACACACCGAACACCCCCCTCACCCCCCACATCACACACCGAACACCCCCCTCACCCCCCACATCACACACCGAACACCCCCCTCACCCCCCACATCACACACCGAACACCCCCCTCACCCCCCACATCACACACCGAACACCCCCCTCACCCCCCTCACCCCCCACATCACACACCGAACACCCCCCTCACCCCCCCACATCACACACCGAACACCCCCCTCACCCCCCCACATCACACCGAACACCCCCCTCACCCCCCACATCACACACCGAACACCCCCCTCACCCCCCCATCACACACCGAACACCCCCCTCACCACCCCACCCCCCTCACCCCCCACATCACACACCGAACACCCCCCTCACCCCCCACATCACACACCGAACACCCCCCTCACACCCCCCACATCACACACCGAACACCCCCCTCACCCCCCCACATCACACACCGAACACCCCCCTCACCCCCCACATCACACACCGAACACCCCCCTCACCCCTCCCCCACATCACACACCGAACACCCCCCTCACCCCCCACATCACACACCGAACACCCCCCTCACCCCCCACATCACACACCGAACACCCCCCTCGACCCCCCTCACCCCCCACATCACACACCGAACACCCCCCTCACCCCCCTCACCCCCCCACATCACACACCGAACACCCCCCTCACCCCTCACCCCCACATCACACACCGAACACCCCCCCTCACCCCCCCACATCACACACCGAACACCCCCCTCACCCCCCACATCACACACCGAACACCCCCCTCACCCCCCTCACCCCCTCACCCCCCACATCACACACCGAACACCCCCCTCACCCCCTCACCCCCCCCACATCACACACCGAACACCCCCCTCACCCCCCCCACATCACACACCGAACACCCCCCTCACCCCCCACATCACACACCGAACACCCCCCTCACCCCCCCTCACCCCCCTCACCCCCACATCACACACCGAACACCCCCCTCACCCCCCCCCACATCACACACCGAACACCCCCCTCACCCCCCTCATCACACACCGAACACCCCCCTCACCCCCCTCACCCCCCACATCACACACCGAACACCCCCCTCACCCCCCTCACCCCCCACATCACACACCGAACACCCCCCTCACCCCCCTCACCCCCCACATCACACACCGAACACCCCCCTCACCCCCCCACATCACACACCGAACAACCCCCTCACCCCCCTCACCCCCCCACATCACACACCGAACACCCCCCTCACCCCCCCACATCACACACCGAACACCCCCCTCACCCCCCCACATCACACACCGAACACCCCCCTCACCCCCCCACATCACACACCGAACACCCCCCTCACCCCCCTCACCCCCCACATCACACACCGAACACCCCCTCACCCCCCTCACCCCCCACATCACACACCGAACACCCCCTCACCCCCCTCATCACACACCGAACACCCCCCTCACCCCCCTCACCCCCCTCACCCCCCACATCACACACCGAACACCCCCCCTCACCCCCTCACCCCCTCATCACACACCGAACACCCCCCTCACCCCCCTCACACCCCTCACCCCCCACATCACACACCGAACACCCCCCTCACCCCCCTCACCCCCCACATCACACACCGAACACCCCCCTCACCCCCCTCACCCCCCACATCACACACCGAACACCCCCCTCACCCCCCTCACCCCCCACATCACACACCGAACACCCCCCTCACCCCCCTCACCCCCCACATCACACACCGAACACCCCCCTCACCCCCCACATCACACACCGAACACCCCCTCACCCCCCTCACCCCCCTCATCACACACCGAACACCCCCCTCACCCCCCTCACCCCCACATCACACACCGAACACCCCCCTCACCCCCCTCACCCCCACATCACACACCGAACACCCCCCTCACCCCCCTCACCCCCCTCACCCCCACATCACACACCGAACACCCCCCTCACCCCCCCTCACCCCCCACATCACACACCGAACACCCCCCTCACCCCCCCCTCACCCCCCCCACATCACACACCGAACACCCCCCTCACCCCCCTCACCCCCACATCACACACCGAACACCCCCCTCACCCCCCTCACCCCCCACATCACACACCGAACACCCCCCTCACCCCCCTCACCCCCCACATCACACACCGAACACCCCCCTCACCCCCCACATCACACACCGAACACCCCCCTCACCCCCCTCACCCCCACATCACACACCGAACACCCCCCTCACCCCCCTCACCCCCCACATCACACACCGAACACCCCCCTCACCCCCCCACATCACACACCGAACACCCCCCTCACCCCCCCACATCACACACCGAACACCCCCCTCACCCCCCTCACCCCCCCATCACACACCGAACACCCCCCTCACCCCCCTCACCCCCCACATCACACACCGAACACCCCCCTCACCCCCCACATCACACACCGAACACCCCCCCCTCACCCCCCCACATCACACACCGAACACCCCCCTCACCCCCCACATCACACACCGAACACCCCCCCTCACCCCCCACATCACACACCGAACACCCCCCTCACCCCCACCCCACATCACACACCGAACACCCCCCTCACCCCCCTCACCCCCCACATCACACACCGAACACCCCCCTCACCCCCCTCACCCCCCACATCACACACCGAACACACCCCCTCACCCCCCACATCACACACCGAACACCCCCCTCACCCCCCTCATCACACACCGAACACCCCCCTCACCCCCCTCACCCCCCACATCACACACCGAACACCCCCCTCACCCCCCTCACCCCCCCACATCACACACCGAACACCCCCCTCACCCCCCACATCACACACCGAACACCCCCCCTCACCCCCCACATCACACACCGAACACCCCCCTCACCCCCCACATCACACACCGAACACCCCCCTCACCCCCCTCACCCCCACATCACACACCGAACACCCCCCTCACCCCCTCACCCCCCACATCACACACCGAACACCCCCCTCACCCCCCTCACCCCCACATCACACACCGACCCCACCCCCCTCACCCCCACATCACACACCGAACACCCCCCCTCACCCCCCACATCACACACCGAACACCCCCCTCACCCCCCACATCACACACCGAACACCCCCCTCACCCCCCTCACCCCCCACATCACACACCGAACACCCCCCTCACCCCCACATCACACACCGAACACCCCCCTCACCCCCTCACCCCCCACATCACACACCGAACACCCCCCTCACCCCCCTCACCCCCCACATCACACACCGAACACCCCCCTCACCCCTCACCCCCACATCACACACCGAACACCCCCTCACCCCCCTCACCCCCCACATCACACACCGAACACCCCCCTCACCCCCCTCACCCCCCCACATCACACACCGAACACCCCCCTCACCCCCCTCACCCCCCACATCACACACCGAACACCCCCCTCACCCCCCACATCACACACCGAACACCCCCCTCACCCCCCTCACCCCCACATCACACACCGAACACCCCCCTCACCCCCCTCACCCCCCACATCACACACCGAACACCCCCCTCACCCCCCACATCACACACCGAACACCCCCCTCACCCCCCACATCACACACCGAACACCCCTCACCCCCCTCACCCCCACATCACACACCGAACACCCCCCTCACCCCCCCACATCACACACCGAACACCCCCCTCACCCCCCACATCACACACCGAACACCCCCCTCACCCCCCCCCACATCACACACCGAACACCCCCCTCACCCCCTCACCCCCCACATCACACACCGAACACCCCCCTCACCCCCCACATCACACACCGAACACCCCCCTCACCCCCTCACCCCCAATCACACACCGAACACCCCCCTCACCCCCCACATCACACACCGAACACCCCCCTCACCCCCTCACCCCCCACATCACACCACCGAACACCCCCTCACCCCCTCACCCCCCACATCACACACCGAACACCCCCCTCACCCCCCCCCCACATCACACACCGAACACCCCCCTCACCCCCCCTCAACCACCCCACATCACACACCGAACACCCCCCTCACCCCCCACATCAC
>NW_027310451.1:0-5000 GCF_047496795.1 Chiloscyllium punctatum
GGCCGATTTTCGTGCATTTCGAACCGTGGGAAGTGGTCCAAAAGGGGGATGGGAGTGAATGTGACTGCTCAACCCGACTTTGGCGCTTCCGAGCCGGGTAGCTCAGCCGGGTTTGACCCGGCGGGTCTGCCGACGGTCTCGTCTTCGAGGCGGGTGCCTCCCCCGTATACAGGCCGATTTTCATGCATTTCGAACCGTGGGAAGTGGTCCAAAAGGGAATGGGGGGTGGACGTGTCTGCTCATACCGACTTTGAGACTTGTAAGCCGGGTAGCTCAGCCGGGTTTGATCCTGCGGTTCTGCCGACGGTCTCGCCTTCGAGGGGGGAGCCTCCCCCGTGTTCAGTCCGATTTCCATGCATTTCCAACCGTGGGAAGTTGCCCAAAAGGGGATGGGAGTGAATGTGACTGCTCAACCCGACTTTGGCGCTTCCGAGCCGGTTAGCACAGCCGGGTTTGACCCGGCGGTTCTGCCGACAGTCTCCTCTTCGAGGCGGGTGCCTCCCCCGTGTACAGGCCGATTTCCGTGCATTTCGAACCGTGGGAAGTGGTCCAAACGTCGATGGGAGTGAATGTGACTGCTCAACCCGACTTTGGCGCTTCCGAGCCGGGTAGCTCAGCCGGGTTTGACCCGGCGGTTCTGCCGACGGTCTCGTCTTCGAGGCGGGTGCCTCCCCCGTGTACAGGCCGATTTTCATGCATTTGGAACCGTGGGAAGTGGTCCAAAAGGGAATGGGGGTGGACGTGACTGCTCATACCGACTTTGAGACTTGTAAGCCGGGTAGCTCGGCCGGGTTTGACCCGGCGGTTCTGCCGACGGTCTCGCCTTCGAGGGGGGAGCCTCCCCCGTGTTCAGTCCGATTTTCGTGCATTTCCCACGGTGGGAAATGGTATCTTTCATTACGGGGGACAAGGGTCTGAAGCGGTGAAGTCAGTAACCGGCATAGTTAAGGAAAGGGTTCGAATTTTCTCAACAGTACGAAAAAAGTGAGCAGGGAAGCTAGAGAAGGTGTCAGTGAGTCCCAAACGAGTGAACCGCAAAACTTAGGGAAATGCCCGAAAGCGTTTTAAAGGGTGAAATCGGGAACGAGGAAATGATGGGAAAGTGCCTGAAAGTGCTAAATGAGTAAACAGAAAAACGAAGAAAAATGTTTGAAAAGAAGAAGTGAGTAACCAGGAAAACTTAGAAAAATGTTCAAAACGAAGAAATCAGTAACCAGGAAAACTTAGAAAAATGATCAAAAAGAAGAAATGAGTAACCAGGAAAACTTAGAAAAATGTTTAAAAAGAAGAAATCAGTAACCAGGAAAACTTAGGAAAATGTTTAAAAAGAAGAAATCAGTAACCAGAAAAACTGCGAAAAATGTTTAAAAAGAAGAATGAGTAACCAGAAAAACTTAGAAAAATGTTTAAAAAGAAGAAAATCAGTAACCAGGAAAACTTAGGAAAAATGTTTAAAAAGAAGAAATCAGTAACCAGGAAAACTTAGAAAAATGTTTAAAAAGAAGGAAATCAGTAACCAGGAAAACTTAGAAAAATGTTATAAAAGAAGAAGTGAGTAACCAGAAAAACTTAGAAAAATGTTTAAAAAGAAGAAATCAGTAACCAGAAAAACTGCGAAAAATGTTTAAAAAGAAGAAATCAGTAACCAGACAAACTGCGAAAAATGTTTAAAAAGAAGAAATCAGTAACCAGGAAAACTTAGAAAAATGTTTAAAAAGAAGAAGTGAGTAACCAGAAAAACTTAGAAAATGTTTAAAAAGAAGAAATCAGTAACCAGAAAAACTTAGAAAAATGTTTAAAAAGAAGAAATCAGTAACCAGAAAAACTGCGAAAAATGTTTAAAAAGAAGAAATCAGTAACCAGGAAAACTTAGAAAAATGTTTAAAAAGAAGAAATCAGTAACCAGAAAAACTGCGAAAAATGTTTAAAAAGAAGAAATCAGTAACCAGGAAAACTTAGAAAAATGTTTAAAAAGAAGAAATCAGTAACCAGAAAAACTTAGAAAAATGTTTAAAAAGAAAGAAATGAGTAACCAGAAAAACTTAGAAAAATGTTTAAAAAGAAGAAATCAGTAACCAGAAAAACGGCGAAAAATGTTTAAAAAGAAGAAATCAGTAACCAGAAAAACTTAGAAAAATGTTTAAAAAGAAGAAGTGAGTAACCAGAAAAACTTTAGAAAAATGTTTAAAAAGAAGAAATGAGTAACCAGAAAAACTTAGAAAAATGTTTAAAAAGAAGAAATCAGTAACCAGAAAAACTTAGAAAAATGTTTAAAAAGAAGAAATGAGTAACCAGAAAAACTTAGAAAAATGCTTAAAAAGAAGAAATCAGTAACCAGAAAAACGGCGAAAAATGTTTAAAAAGAAGAAATCAGTAACCAGAAAAACGGCGAAAAATGTTTAAAAAGAAGAAATCAGTAACCAGACAAACTGCGAAAAAATGTTTAAAAAGAAGAAATCAGTAACCAGAAAAACTGCGAAAAATGTTTAAAAAGAAGAAATCAGTAACCAGGAAAACTTAGAAAAATGTTTAAAAAGAAGAAATGAGTAACCAGGAAAACTTAGAAAAATGTTTAAAAAGAAGAAATGAGTAACCAGGAAAACTTAGAAAAATGTTTAAAAAGAAGAAATCAGTAACCAGAAAAACTTAGAAAAATGTTTAAAAAGAAGAAATCAGTAACCAGAAAAACTTAGAAAAATGTTTAAAAGAAGAAATGAGTAACCAGAAAAACTTAGAAAAATGTTTAAAAAGAAGAAATGAGTAACCAGAAAAACTTAGAAAAATGTTTAAAAGAAGAAATCAGTAACCAGAAAAACGGCGAAAAATGTTTAAAAAGAAGAAGTGAGTAACCAGAAAAACTTAGAAAAATGTTTAAAAAGAAGAAATGAGTAACCAGAAAAACTTAGAAAAATGTTTAAAAAGAAGAAATCAGTAACCAGAAAAACTTAGAAAAATGTTTAAAAAGAAGAAATGAGTAACCAGAAAAACTTAGAAAAATGTTTAAAAAGAAGAAATCAGTAACCAGAAAAACGGCGAAAAATGTTTAAAAAGAAGAAATCAGTAACCAGAAAAACGGCGAAAAATGTTTAAAAAGAAGAAATCAGTAACCAGACAAACTGCGAAAAATGTTTAAAAAGAAGAAATCAGTAACCAGAAAAACTTAGAAAAATGTTTAAAAAGAAGAAATCAGTAACCAGGAAAACTTGGAAAAAAAACACTTAGAAAAATTTTCAGCAAAGTGTGAAAAATATTCTAAGTGTCAGCGGAGGAAAATGCTGCAGCATCGGGAAAGATTCGCAAACTTACACCGAACATGTGCTCCGAAGTGCCGGAGGAATTGGGTGAATTGAGCCCGGCAAATGGCCAGCTGTCGTTTTGTGCCTGCAGCCCGAAAACTTTAACTTTGTCTGTCGCGGAAGTCCGGACCGAGAAAAATCCAAACGGTTTTGACCGGACCGAGTTCCAGACCGATGCAGTCAAATTTGGAATTCAGACCCATTCAGTGCCACTTGTAGTTTTTCCGCAGTGAGGTTGGCGGGGTACCCGGAGATATATGGAACACGATTTTTAGAACAAAATGGCGGCGCGGGACCGTTCTGAAAGGCATCCGAAAAACGGTTCCACGGGCATAGCACTTTAATGACAGGTATGAGTGCATGCCGGAGAGCTCTTGGAAGTCGAATTTTTGACACTTTGTCAATTTTTTGACAGATTTGACAAACTCTTTCTGTCTGTTCTAAGAGTCAGTCAGAGACTTGTGCGGGCGGTCTTTTGACACTATTGGAGGGCGGGCAAACCCCACGTTGACTCCGGCCGTCCCTCCACAGGCGCTCGTGTCCAAAATGAAGGCGAGAGACGCGAGTGGCCTGGTTCCCTTGGGTGTTGCCAAGAAGGCTGCGGGCTGACCGTTGCCTGAGCACTCCCTAAAGCCTCTTGTGATGAGAGCAGACCTCGCCTGCCGCACGACCGGCTCTGGGAGTCGTTGGGCCGCTATTTGTGAATAGTCTGGTCCTCCTCTGCCACCCGGACAAGCGCGATGGCTCTGCCGCCCTGCGGTGCTCGTCACCCAGGTTTGGGGAACACGATACTCGTAACAAAAATAAAAGGCGGCTCGGGGACCTGCAGGCGAAAGGGGTCCCGTGGTGCTAAGCACGTCGACTTCGGGTCTCGGTGCAAGCCGGAGAGCTCACGGAAGTCTAAAGTTTTCGGCACGTGGTCGAATCTTTTCAAAGGCTTACCCGGCTCTTTCCGTCCATTCTGAGAGTAAGTCAGAGGCCGGTGCGGAGGTCTCTTGACAATCGGAGGGGGTGGTGGCCCTCCGCAGGCGCTCGTGTCGAAAATGAAGGCGAGAGACGCGAGTGGCCTGGTTCCCCTGGGTGTTGCCAGGAAGGCTGCGGGCTGACCCTTGCCTGAGCACTCCCTAAAGCCTCTTGTGATGAGAGCAGACCTCGCGCGCCGCACGACCGGCTCTGGGAGTCGTTGGGCCGCTATCTGTGAATAGTCTGGTCCTCCTCTGCCACCCGGCCAAGTGCGATGGCTCTGCCGCCCTGCGGTGCTCGTCACGCAGGTATGGGGCACACGATGCTCGTAACAGCAAATAAAGGCGGCTCGGACCTGCAGGCGAAAGGGGTCCCGTGGTGCTTAGCACGTCGACTTCGGGTCTCGGTGCAAGCCGGAGAGCTCACGGAAGTCTAAAGTTTTCGGCACGTGGTCGAATCTTTTGAAAGGCTTACCCGGCTCTTTCCGTCCATTCTGAGAGTCAGTCAGAGGCCGGTGCGGCGGTCTATTGACGACCGGAGGCTCCATGGGTGTTGCGATGAGGGTGGAGGGCACAGAACCTTGCCTAGCCACTCCCTAATAAAGCCTCTTGTGAAGAGAGCAGACCTCGCGCGCCGCACGACCGGGCTCTGGGAGTCGTTGGGCCGCTATCTGTGAATAGTCGGGTCCTCCTCTGCCACCCGGCCAAGTGCGATGGCTCTGCCGCCCTGCGGTGCTCGTCA
>NW_027310451.1:20000-32500 GCF_047496795.1 Chiloscyllium punctatum
TATTTTCGGGTTGGTATAAATCAGTAACCACTGACACTTAGAATTTTTTCGACTTGGTATAAATCAGTAACCACTGACACTTAGAATTTTTTCGGGTTGGTATAAATCAGTAACCACTGACACTTAGAATATTTTCGGGTTGGTATAAATCAGTAACCACTGACACTTAGAATTTTTTCGGGTTGGTATAAATCAGTAACCACCGACACTTAGAATTTTTTCGGCTCAGTAGAAATCAGTAACCAAGCGCATTTTTGAATTGGTTACTGATTTCTCCGTTCGAGTTGCGGCTGCGGTTGGCTTCAAATAGTGGTGGGGGCTTAATTATCGCCGAGGGGAGCATGTCCCGGTGGTGTGGCCGAGGATGGAGTGCCTTTTGAAGGGGGTGTTTCTGAATTTGGACCCTTTTTGAGTTGCATGGCCGGATGGGTGTGGTTTTGAAGGGTGTGTCTGTCTGGAGTGGCACCGGCGTTGGTGTGAGGCTGAGGGTGGGCGTTCGGTTCCTGGTTAGGGATAGGGAAAGGGTGAGACTTAGCTTTAGTGCTCGTGCCCCCGATTTTGGTAATGTTTGACGTCAATTTTCCAAGGAGGCGAATGCAAGGCTTCAGAGGGACTTTGAGTGTTCGGGGGCGGGGTAGCTCAGCCGGATTTGCCCCGGCGGTTCTGCGGACGGTGTTGACTTCGAGGGCGGACCGGCCCCCGTGTTCAGTCCGAATATCGTGCATTGTTAACGGCGGGAAGTGTTCCAAAAGGGAATGGGATTGAATGTGACTGCTGAAGCCGACTTTGAGACCTGTAACGCGGGTAGCTCAGCCGGATTTGACCCGGCGGTTCTGGCGACGGTCTCGCCTTCGAGGGGGGAGCGCCCCGCGTGTTCAGGCCGAATTTTGTGCATTTCCATCGGCGGGAAGAGGTCCAAACGGGAATGGGATTGAATGTGACTGCTGAAGCCGACATTGAGACCTCTAACGCGGGTAGCTCGGCAGGATTTGACCCGGCGGTTCTGCCGAAGGTCTCACCTTCGAGGGGGGAGCGTCCCGCGTGTTCAGGCCGAATATCGTGCATTGTTAACGGCGGGAAGTGTTCCAAACGTGAATGGGATTGAATGTGACTGCTGAAGCCGACATTGAGACCTCTAACGCGGGTAGCTCGGCCGGATTTGACCCGGCGGTTCTGGCGACGGTCTCGCCTTCGAGGGGGGAGCGTCCCGCGTGTTCAGGCCGAATTTTGTGCATTTCCATCGGCGGGAAGAGGTCCAAACGGGAATGGGATTGAATGTGACTGCTGAAGCCGACATTGAGACCTCTAACGCGGGTAGCTCGGCAGGATTTGACCCGGCGGTTCTGCCGAAGGTCTCACCTTCGAGGGGGGAGCGTCCCGCGTGTTCAGGCCGAATATCGTGCATTGTTAACGGCGGGAAGTGTTCCAAAAGGGAATGGGATTGAATGTGACTGCTGAAGCCGACATTGAGACCTCTAACGCGGGTAGCTCGGCCGGATTTGACCCGGCGGTTCTGGCGACGGTCTCGCCTTCGAGGGGGGAGCGTCCCGCGTGTTCAGGCCGAATTTTGTGCATTTCCATCGGCGGGAAGAGGTCCAAACGGGAATGGGATTGAATGTGACTGCTGAAGCCGACATTGAGACCTCTAACGCGGGTAGCTCGGCCGGATTTGACCCGGCGGTTCTGCCGAAGGTCTCACCTTCGAGGGGGGAGCGTCCCGCGTGTTCAGGCCGAGTTTTGTGCATTTCCATCGGCGGGAAGAGGTCCAAACGGGAATGGGATTGAATGTGACTGCTGAAGCCGACATTGAGACCTCTAACGCGGGTAGCTCGGCCGGATTTGACCCGGCGGTTCTGCCGAAGGTCTCAGCTTCGAGGGGGGAGCGCCCACCGTGTACAGGCCGATTTTCATGCATTTCCAACCGTGGGAAGGGGTCCGAAAGGGGATGGGGGTGAACGTGACTGCTCAACCCGACTTTGAGACCTCTAACGCGGGTAGCTCAGCCGGATTTGACCCGGCGGTTCTGGCGACGGTCTCGCCTTCGAGGGGGGAGCGTCCCGCGTGTTCAGGCCGAATTTTGTGCATTTCCATCGGCGGGAAGAGGTCCAAACGGGAATGGGATTGAATGTGACTGCTGAAGCCGACATTGAGACCTCTAACGCGGGTAGCTCGGCCGGATTTGACCCGGCGGTTCTGCCGAAGGTCTCACCTTCGAGGGGGGAGCGTCCCGCGTGTTCAGGCCGAATTTTGTGCATTTCCATCGGCGGGAAGAGGTCCAAACGGGAATGGGATTGAATGTGACTGCTGAAGCCGACATTGAGACCTCTAACGCGGGTAGCTCGGCCGGATTTGACCCGGCGGTTCTGCCGAAGGTCTCACCTTCGAGGGGGGAGCGCCCACCGTGTACAGGCCGATTTTCATGCATTTCCAACCGTGGGAAGGGGTCCGAAAGGGGATGGGGTGTGAACGTGACTGCTCAACCCGACTTTGAGACCTGTAACGCGGGTAGCTCAGCCGGATTTGACCCGGCGGTTCTGGCGACGGTCTCGCCTTCGAGGGGGGAGCGTCCCGCGTGTTCAGGCCGAATTTTGTGCATTTCCATCGGCGGGAAGAGGTCCAAACGGGAATGGGATTGAATGTGACTGCTGAAGCCGACATTGAGACCTCTAACGCGGGTAGCTCGGCCGGATTTGACCCGGCGGTTCTGCCGAAGGTCTCACCTTCGAGGGGGGAGCGTCCCGCGTGTTCAGGCCGAATTTTGTGCATTTCCATCGGCGGGAAGAGGTCCAAACGGGAATGGGATTGAATGTGACTGCTGAAGCCGACATTGAGACCTCTAACGCGGGTAGCTCGGCCGGATTTGACCCGGCGGTTCTGCCGAAGGTCTCACCTTCGAGGGGGGAGCGCCCACCGTGTACAGGCCGATTTTCATGCATTTCCAACCGTGGGAAGGGGTCCGAAAGGGGATGGGGGTGAACGTGACTGCTCAACCCGACTTTGAGACCTGTAACGCGGGTAGCTCAGCCGGATTTGACCCGGCGGTTCTGGCGACGGTCTCGCCTTCGAGGGGGGAGCGCCCCGCGTGTTCAGGCCGAATTTTGTGCATTTCCATCGGCGGGAAGAGGTCCAAACGGGAATGGGATTGAATGTGACTGCTGAAGCCGACATTGAGACCTCTAACGCGGGTAGCTCGGCAGGATTTGACCCGGCGGTTCTGCCGAAGGTCTCACCTTCGAGGGGGGAGCGCCCACCGTGTACAGGCCGATTTTCATGCATTTCCAACCGTGGGAAGGGGGCCGAAAGGGGATGGGGGTGAATGTGACTGCTCAACCCGACTTTGAGGCATCTAACCCGGGTAGCTCAGCCGGGTTTGACCCGGCGGTTCTGCCGACTGCCTCGCCTTCGAGGGGGGAGCGTCCCCCGTGTACAGGCCGATTTTCATGCATTTCGAACCGTGGGAAGTGGCCCAAAAGGGGATGGGGGTGAATGTGACTGCTCAACCCGACTTTGGCGCTTCCGAGCCGGGTAGCCCGGCCGGGTTTGACCCGGCGGTTCTGCCGTCGGTCTCGCCTTCGAGGGCGGAGCCTCCCCCGTGTACAGGCCGATTTTCATGCATTTGCAACGGTGGGAAGTTGCCCAAAAGTCGATGGGAGTGAATGTGACTGCTCAACCCGACTTTGAGACTTTTAAGCCGGGTAGCTCAGCCGGGTTTGACCCGGCGGTTCTGCCGACGGTCTCGCCTTCGAGGGGGGAGCCTCCCCCGTGTACAGGCCGATTTTCGTGCATTTCCAACGGTGGGAAGAGGTTCAAAAGGGGATGGGAGTGAATGTGACTGCTCAACCCGACTCTGAGGCTTCTAACCCGGGTAGCTCGGCCGGGTTTGATCCGGCGGTTCTGCCGACGGTCTCGTCTTCGAGGCCGGTGCCTCCCCCGTGTACAGGCCGATTTTCGTGCATTTCCAACGGTGGGAAGTGGTCCAAAAGGGAATGGGGGTGGACGTGTCTGCTCATACCGACTTTGAGACTTGTAAGCCGGGTAGCTCAGCCGGGTTTGACCCGGCGGTTCTGCCGACGGTCTCGCCTTCGAGGGGGGAGCCTCCCCCGTGTACAGGCCGATTTCCGTGCATTTCCAACGGTGGGAAGAGGTTCAAAAGGGGATGGGAGTGAATGTGACTGCTCAACCCGACTCTGAGGCTTCTAACCCGGGTAGCTCGGCCGGGTTTGATCCGGCGGTTCTGCCGACGGTCTCGTCTTCGAGGCCGGTGCCTCCCCCGTGTACAGGCCGATTTTCGTGCATTTCCAACGGTGGGAAGAGGTTCAAAAGGGGATGGGGGTGAATGCGACTGCTCAACCCGACTCTGAGGCTTCTAACCCGGGTAGCCCGGCCGGGTTTGACCCGGCGGTTCTGCCGTCGGTCTCGCCTTCGAGGGCGGAGCCTCCCCCGTGTACAGGCCGATTTTCATGCATTTGCAACGGTGGGAAGTTGCCCAAAAGTCGATGGGAGTGAATGTGACTGCTCAACCCGACTTTGAGACTTTTAAGCCGGGTAGCTCAGCCGGGTTTGACCCGGCGGTTCTGCCGACGGTCTCGCCTTCGAGGGGGGAGCCTCCCCCGTGTACAGGCCGATTTTCGTGCATTTCCAACGGTGGGAAGAGGTTCAAAAGGGGATGGGAGTGAATGTGACTGCTCAACCCGACTCTGAGGCTTCTAACCCGGGTAGCTCGGCCGGGTTTGATCCGGCGGTTCTGCCGACGGTCTCGTCTTCGAGGCCGGTGCCTCCCCCGTGTACAGGCCGATTTTCGTGCATTTCCAACGGTGGGAAGTGGTCCAAAAGGGAATGGGGGTGGACGTGTCTGCTCATACCGACTTTGAGACTTGTAAGCCGGGTAGCTCAGCCGGGTTTGTTCCGGCGGTTCTGCCGACGGTCTCGTCATCGAGGGGGGAGCCTCCCCCGTGTCCAGGCCGATTTTCATGCATTTCCAACCGTGGGAAGTGGTCCAAAAGGGAATGGGGGTGAATGTGACTGCTCATACCGACTTTGAGACTTTTAAGCCGGGTAGCTCAGCCGGGTTTGACCCGGCGGTTCTGCCGACGGTCTCGCCTTCGAGGGGGGAGCGTCCCCCGTGTTCAGGCCGAATTTTGTGCATTTCGAACCGTGGGAAGTTGCCCAAAAGTCGATGGGAGTGAATGTGACTGCTCAACCCGACTTTGAGACTTGTAAGCCGGGTAGCTCAGCCGGGTTTGACCCGGCGGTTCTGCCGACGGTCTCGTCTTCGAGGCGGGTGCCTCCCCCGTGTACAGGCCGATTTTCATGCATTTCGTACCGTGGGAAGCGGTCCAAAAGGGGATGGGAGTGAACGTGACTGCTCATACCGACTTTGGCGCTTCCGAGCCGGGTAGCTCAGCCGGGTTTGACCCGGCGGTTCTGCCGACGGTCTCGCCTTCGAGGGGGGAGCGTCCCCCGTGTTCAGGCCGAATCTTGTGCATTTCGAACCGTGGGAAGTTGCCCAAAAGTCGATGGGAGTGAATGTGACTGCTCAACCCGACTTTGAGACTTGTAAGCCGGGTAGCTCAGCCGGGTTTGACCCGGCGGTTCTGCCGACGGTCTCGTCTTCGAGGCGGATGCCACCCCCGTGTACAGGCCGATTTTCGTGCATTTCCAACCGTGGGAAGTGGTCTAAAAGTCGATGGGAGTGAACGTGACTGCTCAACCCGACTCTGAGGCTTCTAACCCGGGTAGCTCGGCCGGGTTTGACCCGGCGGTTCTGCCGACGGTCTCGTCTTCGAGGCGGGTGCCTCCCCCGTGTACAGGCCGATTTTCGTGCATTTCGAACCGTGGGAAGTGGTCTAAAAGTCGATGGGAGTGAACGTGACTGCTCAACCCGACTTTGAGACTTGTAAGCCGGGTAGCTCAGCCAGGTTTGACCCGGCGGTTCTGCCGACGGTCTCGCCTTCGAGGGCGGACCCTCCCCCGTGTACAGGCCGGTTTTCGTGCATTTCGAACCGTGGGAAGTGATCCAAAAGGGAATGGGGGTGAACGTGACTGCCCAACCCGGCTTTGAGACTTGTAAGCCGGGTAGCTCAGCCGGGTTGGACCCGGCGGTTCTGCCGACGGTCTCGACTTCGAGGCGGGTGCCTCCCCCGTGTACAGGCCGATTTTCATGCATTTGCAACGGTGGGAAGTTGCCCAAAAGTCGATGGGAGTGAATGTGACTGCTCAACCCGACTTCGAGACTTGTAAGCCGGGTAGCTCAGCCGGGTTTGACCCGGCGGTTCTGCCGACGGTCTCGCCTTCGAGGGGGGAGCCTCCCCCGTGTACAGGCCGATTTTCGTGCATTTCCAACGGTGGGAAGAGGTTCAAAAGGGGATGGGAGTGAATGTGACTGCTCAACCCGACTTTGGCGCTTCCGAGCCGGGTAGCTCAGCCGGGTTTGACCCGGCGGGTCTGCCGACGGTCTCGTCTTCGAGGCGGGTGCCTCCCCCGTATACAGGCCGATTTTCATGCATTTCGAACCGTGGGAAGTGGTCCAAAAGGGAATGGGGGTGGACGTGTCTGCTCATACCGACTTTGAGACTTGTAAGCCGGGTAGCTCAGCCGGGTTTGTTCCGGCGGTTCTGCCGACGGTCTCGTCTTCGAGGCGGGTGCCTCCCCCGTGTACAGGCCGATTTTCGTGCATTTCGAACCGTGGGAAGTGGTCCAAAAGGGGATGGGAGTGAATGTGACTGCTCAACCCGACTTTGGCGCTTCCGAGCCGGGTAGCTCAGCCGGGTTTGACCCGGCGGGTCTGCCGACGGTCTCGTCTTCGAGGCGGGTGCCTCCCCCGTATACAGGCCGATTTTCATGCATTTCGAACCGTGGGAAGTGGTCCAAAAGGGAATGGGGGTGGACGTGTCTGCTCATACCGACTTTGAGACTTGTAAGCCGGGTAGCTCAGCCGGGTTTGATCCTGCGGTTCTGCCGACGGTCTCGCCTTCGAGGGGGGAGCCTCCCCCGTGTTCAGTCCGATTTCCATGCATTTCCAACCGTGGGAAGTTGCCCAAAAGGGGATGGGAGTGAATGTGACTGCTCAACCCGACTTTGGCGCTTCCGAGCCGGTTAGCACAGCCGGGTTTGACCCGGCGGTTCTGCCGACAGTCTCCTCTTCGAGGCGGGTGCCTCCCCCGTGTACAGGCCGATTTCCGTGCATTTCGAACCGTGGGAAGTGGTCCAAACGTCGATGGGAGTGAATGTGACTGCTCAACCCGACTTTGGCGCTTCCGAGCCGGGTAGCTCAGCCGGGTTTGACCCGGCGGTTCTGCCGACGGTCTCGTCTTCGAGGCGGGTGCCTCCCCCGTGTACAGGCCGATTTTCATGCATTTGGAACCGTGGGAAGTGGTCCAAAAGGGAATGGGGGTGGACGTGACTGCTCATACCGACTTTGAGACTTGTAAGCCGGGTAGCTCGGCCGGGTTTGACCCGGCGGTTCTGCCGACGGTCTCGCCTTCGAGGGGGGAGCCTCCCCCGTGTTCAGTCCGATTTTCGTGCATTTCCCACGGTGGGAAATGGTATCTTTCATTACGGGGACAAGGGTCTGAAGCGGTGAAGTCAGTAACCGGCATAGTTAAGGAAAGGGTTCGAATTTTCTCAACAGTACGAAAAAAGTGAGCAGGGAAGCTAGAGAAGGTGTCAGTGAGTCCCAAACGAGTGAACCGCAAAACTTAGGGAAATGCCCGAAAGCGTTTTAAAGGGTGAAATCGGGAACGAGGAAATGATGGGAAAGTGCCTGAAAGTGCTAAATGAGTAAACAGAAAAACGAAGAAAAATGTTTGAAAAGAAGAAGTGAGTAACCAGGAAAACTTAGAAAAATGTTCAAAACGAAGAAATCAGTAACCAGGAAAACTTAGAAAAATGATCAAAAAGAAGAAATGAGTAACCAGGAAAACTTAGAAAAATGTTTAAAAAGAAGAAATCAGTAACCAGGAAAACTTAGGAAAATGTTTAAAAAGAAGAAATCAGTAACCAGAAAAACTGCGAAAAATGTTTAAAAAGAAGAAATGAGTAACCAGAAAAACTTAGAAAAATGTTTAAAAAGAAGAAATCAGTAACCAGGAAAACTTAGAAAAATGTTTAAAAAGAAGAAATCAGTAACCAGGAAAACTTAGAAAAATGTTTAAAAAGAAGAAATCAGTAACCAGGAAAACTTAGAAAAATGTTATAAAAGAAGAAGTGAGTAACCAGAAAAACTTAGAAAAATGTTTAAAAAGAAGAAATCAGTAACCAGAAAAACTGCGAAAAATGTTTAAAAAGAAGAAATCAGTAACCAGACAAACTGCGAAAAATGTTTAAAAAGAAGAAATCAGTAACCAGGAAAACTTAGAAAAATGTTTAAAAAGAAGAAGTGAGTAACCAGAAAAACTTAGAAAAATGTTTAAAAAGAAGAAATCAGTAACCAGAAAAACTTAGAAAAATGTTTAAAAAGAAGAAATCAGTAACCAGAAAAACTGCGAAAAATGTTTAAAAAGAAGAAATCAGTAACCAGGAAAACTTAGAAAAATGTTTAAAAAGAAGAAATCAGTAACCAGAAAAACTGCGAAAAATGTTTAAAAAGAAGAAATCAGTAACCAGGAAAACTTAGAAAAATGTTTAAAAAGAAGAAATCAGTAACCAGAAAAACTTAGAAAAATGTTTAAAAAGAAGAAATGAGTAACCAGAAAAACTTAGAAAAATGTTTAAAAAGAAGAAATCAGTAACCAGAAAAACGGCGAAAAATGTTTAAAAAGAAGAAATCAGTAACCAGAAAAACTTAGAAAAATGTTTAAAAAGAAGAAGTGAGTAACCAGAAAAACTTAGAAAAATGTTTAAAAAGAAGAAATGAGTAACCAGAAAAACTTAGAAAAATGTTTAAAAAGAAGAAATCAGTAACCAGAAAAACTTAGAAAAATGTTTAAAAAGAAGAAATGAGTAACCAGAAAAACTTAGAAAAATGCTTAAAAAGAAGAAATCAGTAACCAGAAAAACGGCGAAAAATGTTTAAAAAGAAGAAATCAGTAACCAGAAAAACGGCGAAAAATGTTTAAAAAGAAGAAATCAGTAACCAGACAAACTGCGAAAAAATGTTTAAAAAGAAGAAATCAGTAACCAGAAAAACTGCGAAAAATGTTTAAAAAGAAGAAATCAGTAACCAGGAAAACTTAGAAAAATGTTTAAAAAGAAGAAATGAGTAACCAGGAAAACTTAGAAAAATGTTTAAAAAGAAGAAATGAGTAACCAGGAAAACTTAGAAAAATGTTTAAAAAGAAGAAATCAGTAACCAGAAAAACTTAGAAAAATGTTTAAAAAGAAGAAATCAGTAACCAGAAAAACTTAGAAAAATGTTTAAAAAGAAGAAATGAGTAACCAGAAAAACTTAGAAAAATGTTTAAAAAGAAGAAATGAGTAACCAGAAAAACTTAGAAAAATGTTTAAAAAGAAGAAATCAGTAACCAGAAAAACGGCGAAAAATGTTTAAAAAGAAGAAGTGAGTAACCAGAAAAACTTAGAAAAATGTTTAAAAAGAAGAAATGAGTAACCAGAAAAACTTAGAAAAATGTTTAAAAAGAAGAAATCAGTAACCAGAAAAACTTAGAAAAATGTTTAAAAAGAAGAAATGAGTAACCAGAAAAACTTAGAAAAATGTTTAAAAAGAAGAAATCAGTAACCAGAAAAACGGCGAAAAATGTTTAAAAAGAAGAAATCAGTAACCAGAAAAACGGCGAAAAATGTTTAAAAAGAAGAAATCAGTAACCAGACAAACTGCGAAAAATGTTTAAAAAGAAGAAATCAGTAACCAGAAAAACTTAGAAAAATGTTTAAAAAGAAGAAATCAGTAACCAGGAAAACTTGGAAAAAAACACTTAGAAAAATTTTCAGCAAAGTGTGAAAAATATTCTAAGTGTCAGCGGAGGAAAATGCTGCAGCATCGGGAAAGATTCGCAAACTTACACCGAACATGTGCTCCGAAGTGCCGGAGGAATTGGGTGAATTGAGCCCGGCAAATGGCCAGCTGTCGTTTTGTGCCTGCAGCCCGAAAACTTTAACTTTGTCTGTCGCGGAAGTCCGGACCGAGAAAAATCCAAACGGTTTTGACCGGACCGAGTTCCAGACCGATGCAGTCAAATTTGGAATTCAGACCCATTCAGTGCCACTTGTAGTTTTTCCGCAGTGAGGTTGGCGGGGTACCCGGAGATATATGGGAACACGATTTTTAGAACAAAATGGCGGCGCGGGACCGTTCTGAAAGGCATCCGAAAAACGGTTCCACGGGCATAGCACTTTAATGACAGGTATGAGTGCATGCCGGAGAGCTCTTGGAAGTCGAATTTTTGACACTTTGTCAATTTTTTGACAGATTTGACAAACTCTTTCTGTCTGTTCTAAGAGTCAGTCAGAGACTTGTGCGGCGGTCTTTTGACACTATTGGAGGGCGGGCAAACCCCACGTTGACTCCGGCCGTCCCTCCACAGGCGCTCGTGTCCAAAATGAAGGCGAGAGACGCGAGTGGCCTGGTTCCCTTGGGTGTTGCCAAGAAGGCTGCGGGCTGACCGTTGCCTGAGCACTCCCTAAAGCCTCTTGTGATGAGAGCAGACCTCGCCTGCCGCACGACCGGCTCTGGGAGTCGTTGGGCCGCTATTTGTGAATAGTCTGGTCCTCCTCTGCCACCCGGACAAGCGCGATGGCTCTGCCGCCCTGCGGTGCTCGTCACCCAGGTTTGGGGAACACGATACTCGTAACAAAAATAAAAGGCGGCTCGGGACCTGCAGGCGAAAGGGGTCCCGTGGTGCTAAGCACGTCGACTTCGGGTCTCGGTGCAAGCCGGAGAGCTCACGGAAGTCTAAAGTTTTCGGCACGTGGTCGAATCTTTTCAAAGGCTTACCCGGCTCTTTCCGTCCATTCTGAGAGTAAGTCAGAGGCCGGTGCGGAGGTCTCTTGACAATCGGAGGGGGTGGTGGCCCTCCGCAGGCGCTCGTGTCGAAAATGAAGGCGAGAGACGCGAGTGGCCTGGTTCCCCTGGGTGTTGCCAGGAAGGCTGCGGGCTGACCCTTGCCTGAGCACTCCCTAAAGCCTCTTGTGATGAGAGCAGACCTCGCGCGCCGCACGACCGGCTCTGGGAGTCGTTGGGCCGCTATCTGTGAATAGTCTGGTCCTCCTCTGCCACCCGGCCAAGTGCGATGGCTCTGCCGCCCTGCGGTGCTCGTCACGCAGGTATGGGGCACACGATGCTCGTAACAGCAAATAAAGGCGGCTCGGGACCTGCAGGCGAAAGGGGTCCCGTGGTGCTTAGCACGTCGACTTCGGGTCTCGGTGCAAGCCGGAGAGCTCACGGAAGTCTAAAGTTTTCGGCACGTGGTCGAATCTTTTGAAAGGCTTACCCGGCTCTTTCCGTCCATTCTGAGAGTCAGTCAGAGGCCGGTGCGGCGGTCTATTGACGACCGGAGGCTCCCATGGGTGTTGCGATGAGGGTGGAGGGCACAGAACCTTGCCTTAGCACTCCCTAATAAAGCCTCTTGTGAAGAGAGCAGACCTCGCGCGCCGCACGACCGGCTCTGGGAGTCGTTGGGCCGCTATCTGTGAATAGTCGGGTCCTCCTCTGCCACCCGGCCAAGTGCGATGGCTCTGCCGCCCTGCGGTGCTCGTCACGCAGGTATGGGGCACACGATGCTCGTAACAGCAAATAAAGGCGGCTCGGGACCTGCAGGCGAAAGGGGTCCCGTGGTGCTTCGCACGTCGACTTCGGGTCTCGGTGCAAGCCGGAGAGCTCACGGAAGTCTAAAGTTTTCGGCACGTGGTCGAATCTTTTGAAAGGCTTACCCGGCTCTTTCCGTCCATTCTGAGAGTCAGTCAGAGGCCGGTGCGGCGGTCTATTGACGACCGGAGGCTCCCATGGGTGTTGCGATGAGGGTGGAGGGCACAGAACCTTGCCTTAGCACTCCCTAATAAAGCCTCTTGTGAAGAGAGCAGACCTCGCGCGCCGCACGACCGGCTCTGGGAGTCGTTGGGCCGCTATCTGTGAATAGTCTGGTCCTCCTCTGCCACCCGGCCAAGTGCGATGGCTCTGCCGCCCTGCGGTGCTCGTCACGCAGGTATGGGGCACACGATGCTCGTAACAGCAAATAAAGGCGGCTCGGGACCTGCAGGCGAAAGGGGTCCCGTGGTGCTTCGCACGTCGACTTCGGGTCTCGGTGCAAGCCGGAGAGCTCACGGAAGTCTAAAGTTTTCGGCACGTGGTCGAATCTTTTGAAAGGCTTACCCGGCTCTTTCCGTCCATTCTGAGAGTCAGTCAGAGGCCGGTGCGGCGGTCTATTGACGACCGGAGGCTCCCATGGGTGTTGCGATGAGGGTGGAGGGCACAGAACCTTGCCTTAGCACTCCCTAATAAAGCCTCTTGTGAAGAGAGCAGACCTCGCGCGCCGCACGACCGGCTCTGGGAGTCGTTGGGCCGCTATCTGTGAATAGTCGGGTCCTCCTCTGCCACCCGGCCAAGT
>NW_027310451.1:37500-40000 GCF_047496795.1 Chiloscyllium punctatum
TGGTCACCGCCAAACCCCCACAACTCGAGCAAGTGAAAAAAAAAAGTAACAAATAAGAAAGGATCGTCGGCTTGGGGGGTACGCCCGTTTCCGTTTCAACTTGTCTCGCGAGGGTGGTTTCGGGGCCAGCAGGAGAGCTCGTCGGGGTAGCAGGCCCTGCAGCCGTGGTCACCGCCAAACCCCCACAACTCGAGCAAGTGAAAAAAAAAGTAACAAATAAGAAAGGATCGTCGGCTTGGGGGTACGCCCGTTTCCGTTTCAACTTGTCTCGCGAGGGTGGTTTCGGGGCCAGCAGGAGAGCTCGTCGGGGTAGCAGGCCCTGCAGCCGTGGTCACCGCCCAAACCCCCACAACTCGAGCAGTGAAAAAAAAAAAGTAACAAATAAGAAAGGATCTCTGTCGGCTTGGGGGTACGCCCGTTTCCGTTTCAACTTGTCTCGCGAGGGTGGTTTCGGGGCCAGCAGGAGAGCTCGTCGGGGTAGCAGGCCCTGCAGCCGTGGTCACCGCCAAACCCCCCACAACTGTTGGGCGCCTACCTGCGCGGGGCAGGAGGACACTTTCCGATTTCAAATCTCCGTTTGCCGAGTCCACCCCGAACGCACGCGGGCGGGCGGGTTCGCATCACCCTTCGTCACAAGGGGCGAAGCCCGTTCCACCGTCTCGTCAGTAGTGCCGACCGGTCTGTGATCGACGAGGGGAGCCACACCAGGTCCGGCCTGCTGCTTGGCGGCACCGCGTCGTCGGGAGCTCGCGACAGACGGAGGGTTTCGGTGTACTCTCCAGCCACGGGAAACGAAGCCGGTGATGCAGGCGCCGGTCTTTCGCTCCCAAATCGGCTGGGTTTACATCGTTGCTATCTAGTCACGCTCCCTTCAAACCCGACGGGGTACCTATTCCCCTCACCCGTCTGTGCGTATACAGCCTCTTTGCACTTGCGGGATGGGGGTGGTGGTTTAAAGACTCTCGAGTTGCCGCCCGTCGGTCTCCGAGCTCCGTGCAGTAGTGATCCCCAGCGAACTGCCAGCAGGGCGAACGAGCGATCCCGCTCTCGGTCGGGGCGCCTGGCGTCGATCGGTGGTCGGTGGCTTGCGGGCAAGCTGCGCTGTGAGTGTGGGAACGAGTATGACGAGCCGTTGCCGCGACTCCCAGTCCACCTCGGCGGTGGCTGGGCCGGGCGGGCGTCTGCTCGGGCGAGTGCCGCCCCCGCCTCCTCGCAGGAAGTCCGCTCGCCGACACGCCGCCACGTGCACGCGTCAGTGACGCTGCCGAACCGATGGCCGGTGCCCGTTCCCGCCTCTGCTTTTCCTAGGGCAAAGCTGCTGCACGCCTCGTGATACTAGGCGGGCGACATGGTGGCGGTGATCCTGCCTCCGTCGCTGCGGTGCGTTGGGGCACGCATCGCCTCTTGGGCGCCCTGTCCTCCTCCCCCCAATAGACGTATGTTTCTGCGGGCCGCACCAGGATGGTGCTCCCCATCGCTTCACGCCACCCTGCTCCGCCCGCACGCCGGCGTGCAGGTGGCTGTAGCTCAAGGTGGGGAGCGTATGTGCGGTCCGGGTCGCTTTCCTCTGGCGAGGGAGAGACCTAAAACAAACTCAGACAACTCTTGACGGTGGATCACTCGGCTCGTGCGTCGATGACGAACGCAGCTAGCTGCGAGAATTAATGTGAATTGCAGGACACATTGATCATCGACACTTTGAACGCACTTTGCGGCCCGGGTTCTTCCCGGGGCCACGCCTGTCTGAGGGTCGTTTGGCAATCAATCGCACTCGCCTTGGCTGGCGAGAGCGCGGCTGGGGTGTCGCAGAGGACCCGTCCTCTTTGTCCCCCTAAGTTCAGACTCCGGAGCCCTCCGGCGTCGGAGCGCTTGGCCTTTCCCCCCCACCCTGCACATTCCGTTCGTCAGGCTCGACGCCATCCCCCCGCCGGGGAGCGCGGCCTGGCGTCCGTCTGTGTCGTGGCAGTGGGGCCAGCACGGCTGTCACCGGTCCCAGAATGGCTGTCGGTGGTTCACACTGTGTGTGTGTGCCAACCCTCCTGGTCTCTGGGACACGGAGCTGCCACGAAGTGTTGAGCCTCCAGTGGGGGGTCTGCCTAAGCTCTGCACGTCCGCATTGGGTCCGTCTCTCGGTTGGCTGGCAGTGGAAAGAGTGAAGGAGCCGCGGAGGTCCGGTGCTGGTGCGCCGCCGGCCTGACGTGGAGCTCGCCGGTTTGACACGCTGACCCGACTCGATGGTTGATCGATTGAGAGTGCTGGGAGCTGCAGGCCGCCCGCTGCTGCAGCCGCCCGTCTCGTGGTTCGTCCTCGGCCTTAAGTGGCCGGCGGGGCGTCTGATCCTGTCTCCCCTGCTGGCGCCGAGTGCCTGGCCGAGGGAGGAGGTTTTCGTCGAACGCTGTGACTTGGACGGTCGCACGCGCGTGGATCGCTGGCTCTTGGCTCTCCCGTTCAGTCCGCACGTTTTCCGCTCCGTCCTGCCACCGGTCTCGGGAGGTACGGA
>NW_027310451.1:47761-60261 GCF_047496795.1 Chiloscyllium punctatum
TTTAGACTTCCGTGAGCTCTCCGGCTTGCACCGAGACCCGAAGTCGACGTGCGAAGCACCACGGGACCCCTTTCGCCTGCAGGTCCCGAGCCGCCTTTATTTGCTGTTACGAGCATCGTGTGCCCCATACCTGCGTGACGAGCACCGCAGGGCGGCAGAGCCATCGCACTTGGCCGGGTGGCAGAGGAGGACCCGACTATTCACAGATAGCGGCCCAACGACTCCCAGAGCCGGTCGTGCGGCGCGCGAGGTCTGCTCTCTTCACAAGAGGCTTTATTAGGGAGTGCTAAGGCAAGGTTCTGTGCCCTCCACCCTCATCGCAACACCCATGGGAGCCTCCGGTCGTCAATAGACCGCCGCACCGGCCTCTGACTGACTCTCAGAATGGACGGAAAGAGCCGGGTAAGCCTTTCAAAAGATTCGACCACGTGCCGAAAACTTTAGACTTCCGTGAGCTCTCCGGCTTGCACCGAGACCCGAAGTCGACGTGCGAAGCACCACGGGACCCCTTTCGCCTGCAGGTCCCGAGCCGCCTTTATTTGCTGTTACGAGCATCGTGTGCCCCATACCTGCGTGACGAGCACCGCAGGGCGGCAGAGCCATCGCACTTGGCCGGGTGGCAGAGGAGGACCCGACTATTCACAGATAGCGGCCCAACGACTCCCAGAGCCGGTCGTGCGGCGCGCGAGGTCTGCTCTCTTCACAAGAGGCTTTATTAGGGAGTGCTAAGGCAAGGTTCTGTGCCCTCCACCCTCATCGCAACACCCATGGGAGCCTCCGGTCGTCAATAGACCGCCGCACCGGCCTCTGACTGACTCTCAGAATGGACGGAAAGAGCCGGGTAAGCCTTTCAAAAGATTCGACCACGTGCCGAAAACTTTAGACTTCCGTGAGCTCTCCGGCTTGCACCGAGACCCGAAGTCGACGTGCGAAGCACCACGGGACCCCTTTCGCCTGCAGGTCCCGAGCCGCCTTTATTTGCTGTTACGAGCATCGTGTGCCCCATACCTGCGTGACGAGCACCGCAGGGCGGCAGAGCCATCGCACTTGGCCGGGTGGCAGAGGAGGACCAGACTATTCACAGATAGCGGCCCAACGACTCCCAGAGCCGGTCGTGCGGCGCGCGAGGTCTGCTCTCTTCACAAGAGGCTTTATTAGGGAGTGCTAAGGCAAGGTTCTGTGCCCTCCACCCTCATCGCAACACCCATGGGAGCCTCCGGTCGTCAATAGACCGCCGCACCGGCCTCTGACTGACTCTCAGAATGGACGGAAAGAGCCGGGTAAGCCTTTCAAAAGATTCGACCACGTGCCGAAAACTTTAGACTTCCGTGAGCTCTCCGGCTTGCACCGAGACCCGAAGTCGACGTGCGAAGCACCACGGGACCCCTTTCGCCTGCAGGTCCCGAGCCGCCTTTATTTGCTGTTACGAGCATCGTGTGCCCCATACCTGCGTGACGAGCACCGCAGGGCGGCAGAGCCATCGCACTTGGCCGGGTGGCAGAGGAGGACCCGACTATTCACAGATAGCGGCCCAACGACTCCCAGAGCCGGTCGTGCGGCGCGCGAGGTCTGCTCTCTTCACAAGAGGCTTTATTAGGGAGTGCTAAGGCAAGGTTCTGTGCCCTCCACCCTCATCGCAACACCCATGGGAGCCTCCGGTCGTCAATAGACCGCCGCACCGGCCTCTGACTGACTCTCAGAATGGACGGAAAGAGCCGGGTAAGCCTTTCAAAAGATTCGACCACGTGCCGAAAACTTTAGACTTCCGTGAGCTCTCCGGCTTGCACCGAGACCCGAAGTCGACGTGCTAAGCACCACGGGACCCCTTTCGCCTGCAGGTCCCGAGCCGCCTTTATTTGCTGTTACGAGCATCGTGTGCCCCATACCTGCGTGACGAGCACCGCAGGGCGGCAGAGCCATCGCACTTGGCCGGGTGGCAGAGGAGGACCAGACTATTCACAGATAGCGGCCCAACGACTCCCAGAGCCGGTCGTGCGGCGCGCGAGGTCTGCTCTCATCACAAGAGGCTTTAGGGAGTGCTCAGGCAAGGGTCAGCCCGCAGCCTTCCTGGCAACACCCAGGGGAACCAGGCCACTCGCGTCTCTCGCCTTCATTTTCGACACGAGCGCCTGCGGAGGGCCACCACCCCCTCCGATTGTCAAGAGACCTCCGCACCGGCCTCTGACTTACTCTCAGAATGGACGGAAAGAGCCGGGTAAGCCTTTGAAAAGATTCGACCACGTGCCGAAAACTTTAGACTTCCGTGAGCTCTCCGGCTTGCACCGAGACCCGAAGTCGACGTGCTTAGCACCACGGGACCCCTTTCGCCTGCAGGTCCCGAGCCGCCTTTTATTTTTGTTACGAGTATCGTGTTCCCCAAACCTGGAGAGCCATCGCGCTTGTCCGGGTGGCAGAGGAGGACCAGACTATTCACAAATAGCGGCCCAACGACTCCCAGAGCCGGTCGTGCGGCAGGCGAGGTCTGCTCTCATCACAAGAGGCTTTAGGGAGTGCTCAGGCAACGGTCAGCCCGCAGCCTTCTTGGCAACACCCAAGGGAACCAGGCCACTCGCGTCTCTCGCCTTCATTTTGGACACGAGCGCCTGTGGAGGGACGGCCGGAGTCAACGTGGGGTTTGCCCGCCCTCCAATAGTGTCAAAAGACCGCCGCACAAGTCTCTGACTGACTCTTAGAACAGACAGAAAGAGTTTGTCAAATCTGTCAAAAAATTGACAAAGTGTCAAAAATTCGACTTCCAAGAGCTCTCCGGCATGCACTCATACCTGTCATTAAAGTGCTATGCCCGTGGAACCGTTTTTCGGATGCCTTTCAGAACGGTCCCGCGCCGCCATTTTGTTCTAAAAATCGTGTTCCCATATATCTCCGGGTACCCCGCCAACCTCACTGCGGAAAAACTACAAGTGGCACTGAATGGGTCTGAATTCCAAATTTGACTGCATCGGTCTGGAACTCGGTCCGGTCAAAACCGTTTGGATTTTTCTCGGTCCGGACTTCCGCGACAGACAAAGTTAAAGTTTTCGGGCTGCAGGCACAAAACGACAGCTGGCCATTTGCCGGGCTCAATTCACCCAATTCCTCCGGCACTTCGGAGCACATGTTCGGTGTAAGTTTGCGAATCTTTCCCGATGCTGCAGCATTTTCCTCCGCTGACACTTAGAATATTTTTCACACTTTGCTGAAAATTTTTCTAAGTGTTTTTTTCCAAGTTTTCCTGGTTACTGATTTCTTCTTTTTAAACATTTTTCTAAGTTTTTCTGGTTACTGATTTCTTCTTTTTAAACATTTTTCGCAGTTTGTCTGGTTACTGATTTCTTCTTTTTAAACATTTTTCGCCGTTTTTCTGGTTACTGATTTCTTCTTTTTAAACATTTTTCGCCGTTTTTCTGGTTACTGATTTCTTCTTTTTAAACATTTTTCTAAGTTTTTCTGGTTACTCATTTCTTCTTTTTAAACATTTTTCTAAGTTTTTCTGGTTACTGATTTCTTCTTTTTAAACATTTTTCTAAGTTTTTCTGGTTACTCATTTCTTCTTTTTAAACATTTTTCTAAGTTTTTCTGGTTACTCACTTCTTCTTTTTAAACATTTTTCGCCGTTTTTCTGGTTACTGATTTCTTCTTTTTAAACATTTTTCTAAGTTTTTCTGGTTACTCATTTCTTCTTTTTAAACATTTTTCTAAGTTTTTCTGGTTACTCATTTCTTCTTTTTAAACATTTTTCTAAGTTTTTCTGGTTACTGATTTCTTCTTTTTAAACATTTTTCTAAGTTTTTCTGGTTACTGATTTCTTCTTTTTAAACATTTTTCTAAGTTTTCCTGGTTACTCATTTCTTCTTTTTAAACATTTTTCTAAGTTTTCCTGGTTACTCATTTCTTCTTTTTAAACATTTTTCTAAGTTTTCCTGGTTACTGATTTCTTCTTTTTAAACATTTTTCGCAGTTTTTCTGGTTACTGATTTCTTCTTTTTAAACATTTTTTCGCAGTTTGTCTGGTTACTGATTTCTTCTTTTTAAACATTTTTCGCCGTTTTTCTGGTTACTGATTTCTTCTTTTTAAACATTTTTCGCCGTTTTTCTGGTTACTGATTTCTTCTTTTTAAGCATTTTTCTAAGTTTTTCTGGTTACTCATTTCTTCTTTTTAAACATTTTTCTAAGTTTTTCTGGTTACTGATTTCTTCTTTTTAAACATTTTTCTAAGTTTTTCTGGTTACTCATTTCTTCTTTTTAAACATTTTTCTAAGTTTTTCTGGTTACTCACTTCTTCTTTTTAAACATTTTTCTAAGTTTTTCTGGTTACTGATTTCTTCTTTTTAAACATTTTTCGCCGTTTTTCTGGTTACTGATTTCTTCTTTTTAAACATTTTTCTAAGTTTTTCTGGTTACTCATTTCTTCTTTTTAAACATTTTTCTAAGTTTTTCTGGTTACTGATTTCTTCTTTTTAAACATTTTTCTAAGTTTTCCTGGTTACTGATTTCTTCTTTTTAAACATTTTTCGCAGTTTTTCTGGTTACTGATTTCTTCTTTTTAAACATTTTTCTAAGTTTTCCTGGTTACTGATTTCTTCTTTTTAAACATTTTTCGCAGTTTTTCTGGTTACTGATTTCTTCTTTTTAAACATTTTTCTAAGTTTTTCTGGTTACTGATTTCTTCTTTTTAAACATTTTTCTAAGTTTTTCTGGTTACTCACTTCTTCTTTTTAAACATTTTTCTAAGTTTTCCTGGTTACTGATTTCTTCTTTTTAAACATTTTTCGCAGTTTGTCTGGTTACTGATTTCTTCTTTTTAAACATTTTTCGCAGTTTTTCTGGTTACTGATTTCTTCTTTTTAAACATTTTTCTAAGTTTTTCTGGTTACTCACTTCTTCTTTTATAACATTTTTCTAAGTTTTCCTGGTTACTGATTTCTTCTTTTTAAACATTTTTCTAAGTTTTCCTGGTTACTGATTTCTTCTTTTTAAACATTTTTCTAAGTTTTCCTGGTTACTGATTTCTTCTTTTTAAACATTTTTCTAAGTTTTTCTGGTTACTCATTTCTTCTTTTTAAACATTTTTCGCAGTTTTTCTGGTTACTGATTTCTTCTTTTTAAACATTTTCCTAAGTTTTCCTGGTTACTGATTTCTTCTTTTTAAACATTTTTCTAAGTTTTCCTGGTTACTCATTTCTTCTTTTTGATCATTTTTCTAAGTTTTCCTGGTTACTGATTTCTTCGTTTTGAACATTTTTCTAAGTTTTCCTGGTTACTCACTTCTTCTTTTCAAACATTTTTCTTCGTTTTTCTGTTTACTCATTTAGCACTTTCAGGCACTTTCCCATCATTTCCTCGTTCCCGATTTCACCCTTTAAAACGCTTTCGGGCATTTCCCTAAGTTTTGCGGTTCACTCGTTTGGGACTCACTGACACCTTCTCTAGCTTCCCTGCTCACTTTTTTCGTACTGTTGAGAAAATTCGAACCCTTTCCTTAACTATGCCGGTTACTGACTTCACCGCTTCAGACCCTTGTCCCCGTAATGAAAGATACCATTTCCCACCGTGGGAAATGCACGAAAATCGGACTGAACACGGGGGAGGCTCCCCCCTCGAAGGCGAGACCGTCGGCAGAACCGCCGGGTCAAACCCGGCCGAGCTACCCGGCTTACAAGTCTCAAAGTCGGTATGAGCAGTCACGTCCACCCCCATTCCCTTTTGGACCACTTCCCACGGTTCCAAATGCATGAAAATCGGCCTGTACACGGGGGAGGCACCCGCCTCGAAGACGAGACCGTCGGCAGAACCGCCGGGTCAAACCCGGCTGAGCTACCCGGCTCGGAAGCGCCAAAGTCGGGTTGAGCAGTCACATTCACTCCCATCGACGTTTGGACCACTTCCCACGGTTCGAAATGCACGGAAATCGGCCTGTACACGGGGGAGGCACCCGCCTCGAAGAGGAGACTGTCGGCAGAACCGCCGGGTCAAACCCGGCTGTGCTAACCGGCTCGGAAGCGCCAAAGTCGGGTTGAGCAGTCACATTCACTCCCATCCCCTTTTGGGCAACTTCCCACGGTTGGAAATGCATGGAAATCGGACTGAACACGGGGGAGGCTCCCCCCTCGAAGGCGAGACCGTCGGCAGAACCGCAGGATCAAACCCGGCTGAGCTACCCGGCTTACAAGTCTCAAAGTCGGTATGAGCAGACACGTCCACCCCCATTCCCTTTTGGACCACTTCCCACGGTTCGAAATGCATGAAAATCGGCCTGTATACGGGGGAGGCACCCGCCTCGAAGACGAGACCGTCGGCAGACCCGCCGGGTCAAACCCGGCTGAGCTACCCGGCTCGGAAGCGCCAAAGTCGGGTTGAGCAGTCACATTCACTCCCATCCCCTTTTGGACCACTTCCCACGGTTCGAAATGCACGAAAATCGGCCTGTACACGGGGGAGGCACCCGCCTCGAAGACGAGACCGTCGGCAGAACCGCCGGAACAAACCCGGCTGAGCTACCCGGCTTACAAGTCTCAAAGTCGGTATGAGCAGACACGTCCACCCCCATTCCCTTTTGGACCACTTCCCACGGTTCGAAATGCATGAAAATCGGCCTGTATACGGGGGAGGCACCCGCCTCGAAGACGAGACCGTCGGCAGACCCGCCGGGTCAAACCCGGCTGAGCTACCCGGCTCGGAAGCGCCAAAGTCGGGTTGAGCAGTCACATTCACTCCCATCCCCTTTTGAACCTCTTCCCACCGTTGGAAATGCACGAAAATCGGCCTGTACACGGGGGAGGCTCCCCCCTCGAAGGCGAGACCGTCGGCAGAACCGCCGGGTCAAACCCGGCTGAGCTACCCGGCTTACAAGTCTCGAAGTCGGGTTGAGCAGTCACATTCACTCCCATCGACTTTTGGGCAACTTCCCACCGTTGCAAATGCATGAAAATCGGCCTGTACACGGGGGAGGCACCCGCCTCGAAGTCGAGACCGTCGGCAGAACCGCCGGGTCCAACCCGGCTGAGCTACCCGGCTTACAAGTCTCAAAGCCGGGTTGGGCAGTCACGTTCACCCCCATTCCCTTTTGGATCACTTCCCACGGTTCGAAATGCACGAAAACCGGCCTGTACACGGGGGAGGGTCCGCCCTCGAAGGCGAGACCGTCGGCAGAACCGCCGGGTCAAACCTGGCTGAGCTACCCGGCTTACAAGTCTCAAAGTCGGGTTGAGCAGTCACGTTCACTCCCATCGACTTTTAGACCACTTCCCACGGTTCGAAATGCACGAAAATCGGCCTGTACACGGGGGAGGCACCCGCCTCGAAGACGAGACCGTCGGCAGAACCGCCGGGTCAAACCCGGCCGAGCTACCCGGGTTAGAAGCCTCAGAGTCGGGTTGAGCAGTCACGTTCACTCCCATCGACTTTTAGACCACTTCCCACGGTTGGAAATGCACGAAAATCGGCCTGTACACGGGGGTGGCATCCGCCTCGAAGACGAGACCGTCGGCAGAACCGCCGGGTCAAACCCGGCTGAGCTACCCGGCTTACAAGTCTCAAAGTCGGGTTGAGCAGTCACATTCACTCCCATCGACTTTTGGGCAACTTCCCACGGTTCGAAATGCACAAGATTCGGCCTGAACACGGGGGACGCTCCCCCCTCGAAGGCGAGACCGTCGGCAGAACCGCCGGGTCAAACCCGGCTGAGCTACCCGGCTCGGAAGCGCCAAAGTCGGTATGAGCAGTCACGTTCACTCCCATCCCCTTTTGGACCGCTTCCCACGGTACGAAATGCATGAAAATCGGCCTGTACACGGGGGAGGCACCCGCCTCGAAGACGAGACCGTCGGCAGAACCGCCGGGTCAAACCCGGCTGAGCTACCCGGCTTACAAGTCTCAAAGTCGGGTTGAGCAGTCACATTCACTCCCATCGACTTTTGGGCAACTTCCCACGGTTCGAAATGCACAAAATTCGGCCTGAACACGGGGGACGCTCCCCCCTCGAAGGCGAGACCGTCGGCAGAACCGCCGGGTCAAACCCGGCTGAGCTACCCGGCTTAAAAGTCTCAAAGTCGGTATGAGCAGTCACATTCACCCCCATTCCCTTTTGGACCACTTCCCACGGTTGGAAATGCATGAAAATCGGCCTGGACACGGGGGAGGCTCCCCCCTCGATGACGAGACCGTCGGCAGAACCGCCGGAACAAACCCGGCTGAGCTACCCGGCTTACAAGTCTCAAAGTCGGTATGAGCAGACACGTCCACCCCCATTCCCTTTTGGACCACTTCCCACCGTTGGAAATGCACGAAAATCGGCCTGTACACGGGGGAGGCACCGGCCTCGAAGACGAGACCGTCGGCAGAACCGCCGGATCAAACCCGGCCGAGCTACCCGGGTTAGAAGCCTCAGAGTCGGGTTGAGCAGTCACATTCACTCCCATCCCCTTTTGAACCTCTTCCCACCGTTGGAAATGCACGAAAATCGGCCTGTACACGGGGGAGGCTCCCCCCTCGAAGGCGAGACCGTCGGCAGAACCGCCGGGTCAAACCCGGCTGAGCTACCCGGCTTAAAAGTCTCAAAGTCGGGTTGAGCAGTCACATTCACTCCCATCGACTTTTGGGCAACTTCCCACCGTTGCAAATGCATGAAAATCGGCCTGTACACGGGGGAGGCTCCGCCCTCGAAGGCGAGACCGACGGCAGAACCGCCGGGTCAAACCCGGCCGGGCTACCCGGGTTAGAAGCCTCAGAGTCGGGTTGAGCAGTCGCATTCACCCCCATCCCCTTTTGAACCTCTTCCCACCGTTGGAAATGCACGAAAATCGGCCTGTACACGGGGGAGGCACCGGCCTCGAAGACGAGACCGTCGGCAGAACCGCCGGATCAAACCCGGCCGAGCTACCCGGGTTAGAAGCCTCAGAGTCGGGTTGAGCAGTCACATTCACTCCCATCCCCTTTTGAACCTCTTCCCACCGTTGGAAATGCACGGAAATCGGCCTGTACACGGGGGAGGCTCCCCCCTCGAAGGCGAGACCGTCGGCAGAACCGCCGGGTCAAACCCGGCTGAGCTACCCGGCTTACAAGTCTCAAAGTCGGTATGAGCAGACACGTCCACCCCCATTCCCTTTTGGACCACTTCCCACCGTTGGAAATGCACGAAAATCGGCCTGTACACGGGGGAGGCACCGGCCTCGAAGACGAGACCGTCGGCAGAACCGCCGGATCAAACCCGGCCGAGCTACCCGGGTTAGAAGCCTCAGAGTCGGGTTGAGCAGTCACATTCACTCCCATCCCCTTTTGAACCTCTTCCCACCGTTGGAAATGCACGAAAATCGGCCTGTACACGGGGGAGGCTCCCCCCTCGAAGGCGAGACCGTCGGCAGAACCGCCGGGTCAAACCCGGCTGAGCTACCCGGCTTAAAAGTCTCAAAGTCGGGTTGAGCAGTCACATTCACTCCCATCGACTTTTGGGCAACTTCCCACCGTTGCAAATGCATGAAAATCGGCCTGTACACGGGGGAGGCTCCGCCCTCGAAGGCGAGACCGACGGCAGAACCGCCGGGTCAAACCCGGCCGGGCTACCCGGCTCGGAAGCGCCAAAGTCGGGTTGAGCAGTCACATTCACCCCCATCCCCTTTTGGGCCACTTCCCACGGTTCGAAATGCATGAAAATCGGCCTGTACACGGGGGACGCTCCCCCCTCGAAGGCGAGGCAGTCGGCAGAACCGCCGGGTCAAACCCGGCTGAGCTACCCGGGTTAGATGCCTCAAAGTCGGGTTGAGCAGTCACATTCACCCCCATCCCCTTTCGGCCCCCTTCCCACGGTTGGAAATGCATGAAAATCGGCCTGTACACGGTGGGCGCTCCCCCCTCGAAGGTGAGACCTTCGGCAGAACCGCCGGGTCAAATCCTGCCGAGCTACCCGCGTTAGAGGTCTCAATGTCGGCTTCAGCAGTCACATTCAATCCCATTCCCGTTTGGACCTCTTCCCGCCGATGGAAATGCACAAAATTCGGCCTGAACACGCGGGGCGCTCCCCCCTCGAAGGCGAGACCGTCGCCAGAACCGCCGGGTCAAATCCGGCTGAGCTACCCGCGTTACAGGTCTCAAAGTCGGGTTGAGCAGTCACGTTCACCCCCATCCCCTTTCGGACCCCTTCCCACGGTTGGAAATGCATGAAAATCGGCCTGTACACGGTGGGCGCTCCCCCCTCGAAGGTGAGACCTTCGGCAGAACCGCCGGGTCAAATCCGGCCGAGCTACCCGCGTTAGAGGTCTCAATGTCGGCTTCAGCAGTCACATTCAATCCCATTCCCGTTTGGACCTCTTCCCGCCGATGGAAATGCACAAAATTCGGCCTGAACACGCGGGACGCTCCCCCCTCGAAGGTGAGACCTTCGGCAGAACCGCCGGGTCAAATCCGGCCGAGCTACCCGCGTTAGAGGTCTCAATGTCGGCTTCAGCAGTCACATTCAATCCCATTCCCGTTTGGACCTCTTCCCGCCGATGGAAATGCACAAAATTCGGCCTGAACACGCGGGACGCTCCCCCCTCGAAGGCGAGACCGTCGCCAGAACCGCCGGGTCAAATCCGGCTGAGCTACCCGCGTTACAGGTCTCAAAGTCGGGTTGAGCAGTCACGTTCACCCCCATCCCCTTTCGGACCCCTTCCCACGGTTGGAAATGCATGAAAATCGGCCTGTACACGGTGGGCGCTCCCCCCTCGAAGGTGAGACCTTCGGCAGAACCGCCGGGTCAAATCCGGCCGAGCTACCCGCGTTAGAGGTCTCAATGTCGGCTTCAGCAGTCACATTCAATCCCATTCCCGTTTGGACCTCTTCCCGCCGATGGAAATGCACAAAATTCGGCCTGAACACGCGGGACGCTCCCCCCTCGAAGGTGAGACCTTCGGCAGAACCGCCGGGTCAAATCCGGCCGAGCTACCCGCGTTAGAGGTCTCAATGTCGGCTTCAGCAGTCACATTCAATCCCATTCCCGTTTGGACCTCTTCCCGCCGATGGAAATGCACAAAATTCGGCCTGAACACGCGGGACGCTCCCCCCTCGAAGGCGAGACCGTCGCCAGAACCGCCGGGTCAAATCCGGCTGAGCTACCCGCGTTAGAGGTCTCAAAGTCGGGTTGAGCAGTCACGTTCACCCCCATCCCCTTTCGGACCCCTTCCCACGGTTGGAAATGCATGAAAATCGGCCTGTACACGGTGGGCGCTCCCCCCTCGAAGCTGAGACCTTCGGCAGAACCGCCGGGTCAAATCCGGCCGAGCTACCCGCGTTAGAGGTCTCAATGTCGGCTTCAGCAGTCACATTCAATCCCATTCCCGTTTGGACCTCTTCCCGCCGATGGAAATGCACAAAACTCGGCCTGAACACGCGGGACGCTCCCCCCTCGAAGGTGAGACCTTCGGCAGAACCGCCGGGTCAAATCCGGCCGAGCTACCCGCGTTAGAGGTCTCAATGTCGGCTTCAGCAGTCACATTCAATCCCATTCCCGTTTGGACCTCTTCCCGCCGATGGAAATGCACAAAATTCGGCCTGAACACGCGGGACGCTCCCCCCTCGAAGGCGAGACCGTCGCCAGAACCGCCGGGTCAAATCCGGCCGAGCTACCCGCGTTAGAGGTCTCAATGTCGGCTTCAGCAGTCACATTCAATCCCATTCCCTTTTGGAACACTTCCCGCCGTTAACAATGCACGATATTCGGCCTGAACACGCGGGACGCTCCCCCCTCGAAGGTGAGACCTTCGGCAGAACCGCCGGGTCAAATCCTGCCGAGCTACCCGCGTTAGAGGTCTCAATGTCGGCTTCAGCAGTCACATTCAATCCCATTCCCGTTTGGACCTCTTCCCGCCGATGGAAATGCACAAAATTCGGCCTGAACACGCGGGACGCTCCCCCCTCGAAGGCGAGACCGTCGCCAGAACCGCCGGGTCAAATCCGGCCGAGCTACCCGCGTTAGAGGTCTCAATGTCGGCTTCAGCAGTCACATTCAATCCCATTCACGTTTGGAACACTTCCCGCCGTTAACAATGCACGATATTCGGCCTGAACACGCGGGACGCTCCCCCCTCGAAGGTGAGACCTTCGGCAGAACCGCCGGGTCAAATCCTGCCGAGCTACCCGCGTTAGAGGTCTCAATGTCGGCTTCAGCAGTCACATTCAATCCCATTCCCGTTTGGACCTCTTCCCGCCGATGGAAATGCACAAAATTCGGCCTGAACACGCGGGGCGCTCCCCCCTCGAAGGCGAGACCGTCGCCAGAACCGCCGGGTCAAATCCGGCTGAGCTACCCGCGTTACAGGTCTCAAAGTCGGCTTCAGCAGTCACATTCAATCCCATTCCCTTTTGGAACACTTCCCGCCGTTAACAATGCACGATATTCGGACTGAACACGGGGGCCGGTCCGCCCTCGAAGTCAACACCGTCCGCAGAACCGCCGGGGCAAATCCGGCTGAGCTACCCCGCCCCCGAACACTCAAAGTCCCTCTGAAGCCTTGCATTCGCCTCCTTG
>NW_027310451.1:67761-70261 GCF_047496795.1 Chiloscyllium punctatum
TGCAGCTCCCAGCACTCTCAATCGATCAACCATCGAGTCGGGTCAGCGTGTCAAACCGGCGAGCTCCACGGTCAGGCCGGCGGCGCACCAGCACCGGACCTCCGCGGCTCCCTTCACTCTTTCCACTGCCAGCCAACCGAGAGACGGACCCAATGCGGACGTGCAGAGCTTAGGCAGACCCCCCACTGGAGGCTCAACACTTCGTGGCAGCTCCGTGTCCCAGAGACCAGGAGGGTTGGCACACACACACAGTGTGAACCACCGACAGCCATTCTGGGACCGGTGACAGCCGTGCTGGCCCCACTGCCACGACACAGACGGACGCCAGGCCGCGCTCCCCGGCGGGGGGATGGCGTCGAGCCTGACGAACGGAATGTGCAGGGTGGGGGGGAAAGGCCAAGCGCTCCGACGCCGGAGGGCTCCGGAGTCTGAACTTAGGGGGACAAAGAGGACGGGTCCTCTGCGACACCCCAGCCGCGCTCTCGCCAGCCAAGGCGAGTGCGATTGATTGCCAAACGACCCTCAGACAGGCGTGGCCCCGGGAAGAACCCGGGGCCGCAAAGTGCGTTCAAAGTGTCGATGATCAATGTGTCCTGCAATTCACATTAATTCTCGCAGCTAGCTGCGTTCGTCATCGACGCACGAGCCGAGTGATCCACCGTCAAGAGTTGTCTGAGTTTGTTTTAGGTCTCTCCCTCGCCAGAGGAAAGCGACCCGGACCGCACATACGCTCCCCACCTTGAGCTACAGCCACCTGCACGCCGGCGTGCGGGCGGAGCAGGGTGGCGTGAAGCGATGGGGAGCACCATCCTGGTGCGGCCCGCAGAAACATACGTCTATTGGGGGGAGGAGGACAGGGCGCCCAAGAGGCGATGCGTGCCCCAACGCACCGCAGCGACGGAGGCAGGATCACCGCCACCATGTCGCCCGCCTAGTATCACGAGGCGTGCAGCAGCTTTGCCCTAGGAAAAGCAGAGGCGGGAACGGGCACCGGCCATCGGTTCGGCAGCGTCACTGACGCGTGCACGTGGCGGCGTGTCGGCGAGCGGACTTCCTGCGAGGAGGCGGGGGCGGCACTCGCCCGAGCAGACGCCCGCCCGGCCCAGCCACCGCCGAGGTGGACTGGGAGTCGCGGCAACGGCTCGTCATACTCGTTCCCACACTCACAGCGCAGCTTGCCCGCAAGCCACCGACCACCGATCGACGCCAGGCGCCCCGACCGAGAGCGGGATCGCTCGTTCGCCCTGCTGGCAGTTCGCTGGGGATCACTACTGCACGGAGCTCGGAGACCGACGGGCGGCAACTCGAGAGTCTTTAAACCACCACCCCCATCCCGCAAGTGCAAAGAGGCTGTATACGCACAGACGGGTGAGGGGAATAGGTACCCCGTCGGGTTTGAAGGGAGCGTGACTAGATAGCAACGATGTAAACCCAGCCGATTTGGGAGCGAAAGACCGGCGCCTGCATCACCGGCTTCGTTTCCCGTGGCTGGAGAGTACACCGAAACCCTCCGTCTGTCGCGAGCTCCCGACGACGCGGTGCCGCCAAGCAGCAGGGCCGGACCTGGTGTGGCTCCCCTCGTCGATCACAGACCGGTCGGCACTACTGACGAGACGGTGGAACGGGCTTCGCCCCTTGTGACGAAGGGTGATGCGAACCCGCCCGCCCGCGTGCGTTCGGGGTGGACTCGGCAAACGGAGATTTGAAATCGGAAAGTGTCCTCCTGCCCCGCGCAGGTAGGCGCCCAACAGTTGTGGGGGGTTTGGCGGTGACCACGGCTGCAGGGCCTGCTACCCCGACGAGCTCTCCTGCTGGCCCCGAAACCACCCTCGCGAGACAAGTTGAAACGGAAACGGGCGTACCCCCAAGCCGACGATCCTTTCTTATTTGTTACTTTTTTTTTCACTTGCTCGAGTTGTGGGGATTTGGCGGTGACCACGGCTGCAGGGCCTGCTACCCCGACGAGCTCTCCTGCTGGCCCCGAAACCACCCTCGCGAGACAAGTTGAAACGGAAACGGGCGTACCCCCAAGCCGACAGAGATCCTTTCTTATTTGTTACTTTTTTTTTTCACTTGCTCGAGTTGTGGGGGTTTGGCGGTGACCACGGCTGCAGGGCCTGCTACCCCGACGAGCTCTCCTGCTGGCCCCGAAACCACCCTCGCGAGACAAGTTGAAACGGAAACGGGCGTACCCCCAAGCCGACGATCCTTTCTTATTTGTTACTTTTTTTTTCACTTGCTCGAGTTGTGGGGGTTTGGCGGTGACCACGGCTGCAGGGCCTGCTACCCCGACGAGCTCTCCTGCTGGCCCCGAAACCACCCTCGCGAGACAAGTTGAAACGGAAACGGGCGTACCCCCAAGCCGACGATCCTTTCTTATTTGTTACTTTTTTTTTTCACTTGCTCGAGTTGTGGGGGTTTGGCGGTGACCACGGCTGCAGGGCCTGCTACCCCGACGAGCTCTCCTGCTGGCCCCGAAACCACCCTCGCGAGACAAGTT
>NW_027310451.1:75261-79126 GCF_047496795.1 Chiloscyllium punctatum
CGTGCGGCGCGCGAGGTCTGCTCTCTTCACAAGAGGCTTTATTAGGGAGTGCTAAGGCAAGGTTCTGTGCCCTCCACCCTCATCGCAACACCCATGGGAGCCTCCGGTCGTCAATAGACCGCCGCACCGGCCTCTGACTGACTCTCAGAATGGACGGAAAGAGCCGGGTAAGCCTTTCAAAAGATTCGACCACGTGCCGAAAACTTTAGACTTCCGTGAGCTCTCCGGCTTGCACCGAGACCCGAAGTCGACGTGCGAAGCACCACGGGACCCCTTTCGCCTGCAGGTCCCGAGCCGCCTTTATTTGCTGTTACGAGCATCGTGTGCCCCATACCTGCGTGACGAGCACCGCAGGGCGGCAGAGCCATCGCACTTGGCCGGGTGGCAGAGGAGGACCCGACTATTCACAGATAGCGGCCCAACGACTCCCAGAGCCGGTCGTGCGGCGCGCGAGGTCTGCTCTCTTCACAAGAGGCTTTATTAGGGAGTGCTAAGGCAAGGTTCTGTGCCCTCCACCCTCATCGCAACACCCATGGGAGCCTCCGGTCGTCAATAGACCGCCGCACCGGCCTCTGACTGACTCTCAGAATGGACGGAAAGAGCCGGGTAAGCCTTTCAAAAGATTCGACCACGTGCCGAAAACTTTAGACTTCCGTGAGCTCTCCGGCTTGCACCGAGACCCGAAGTCGACGTGCGAAGCACCACGGGACCCCTTTCGCCTGCAGGTCCCGAGCCGCCTTTATTTGCTGTTACGAGCATCGTGTGCCCCATACCTGCGTGACGAGCACCGCAGGGCGGCAGAGCCATCGCACTTGGCCGGGTGGCAGAGGAGGACCCGACTATTCACAGATAGCGGCCCAACGACTCCCAGAGCCGGTCGTGCGGCGCGCGAGGTCTGCTCTCTTCACAAGAGGCTTTATTAGGGAGTGCTAAGGCAAGGTTCTGTGCCCTCCACCCTCATCGCAACACCCATGGGAGCCTCCGGTCGTCAATAGACCGCCGCACCGGCCTCTGACTGACTCTCAGAATGGACGGAAAGAGCCGGGTAAGCCTTTCAAAAGATTCGACCACGTGCCGAAAACTTTAGACTTCCGTGAGCTCTCCGGCTTGCACCGAGACCCGAAGTCGACGTGCTAAGCACCACGGGACCCCTTTCGCCTGCAGGTCCCGAGCCGCCTTTATTTGCTGTTACGAGCATCGTGTGCCCCATACCTGCGTGACGAGCACCGCAGGGCGGCAGAGCCATCGCACTTGGCCGGGTGGCAGAGGAGGACCAGACTATTCACAGATAGCGGCCCAACGACTCCCAGAGCCGGTCGTGCGGCGCGCGAGGTCTGCTCTCATCACAAGAGGCTTTAGGGAGTGCTCAGGCAAGGGTCAGCCCGCAGCCTTCCTGGCAACACCCAGGGGAACCAGGCCACTCGCGTCTCTCGCCTTCATTTTCGACACGAGCGCCTGCGGAGGGCCACCACCCCCTCCGATTGTCAAGAGACCTCCGCACCGGCCTCTGACTTACTCTCAGAATGGACGGAAAGAGCCGGGTAAGCCTTTGAAAAGATTCGACCACGTGCCGAAAACTTTAGACTTCCGTGAGCTCTCCGGCTTGCACCGAGACCCGAAGTCGACGTGCTTAGCACCACGGGACCCCTTTCGCCTGCAGGTCCCGAGCCGCCTTTTATTTTTGTTACGAGTATCGTGTTCCCCAAACCTGGGTGACGAGCACCGCAGGGCGGCAGAGCCATCGCGCTTGTCCGGGTGGCAGAGGAGGACCAGACTATTCACAAATAGCGGCCCAACGACTCCCAGAGCCGGTCGTGCGGCAGGCGAGGTCTGCTCTCATCACAAGAGGCTTTAGGGAGTGCTCAGGCAACGGTCAGCCCGCAGCCTTCTTGGCAACACCCAAGGGAACCAGGCCACTCGCGTCTCTCGCCTTCATTTTGGACACGAGCGCCTGTGGAGGGACGGCCGGAGTCAACGTGGGGTTTGCCCGCCCTCCAATAGTGTCAAAAGACCGCCGCACAAGTCTCTGACTGACTCTTAGAACAGACAGAAAGAGTTTGTCAAATCTGTCAAAAAATTGACAAAGTGTCAAAAATTCGACTTCCAAGAGCTCTCCGGCATGCACTCATACCTGTCATTAAAGTGCTATGCCCGTGGAACCGTTTTTCGGATGCCTTTCAGAACGGTCCCGCGCCGCCATTTTGTTCTAAAAATCGTGTTCCCATATATCTCCGGGTACCCCGCCAACCTCACTGCGGAAAAACTACAAGTGGCACTGAATGGGTCTGAATTCCAAATTTGACTGCATCGGTCTGGAACTCGGTCCGGTCAAAACCGTTTGGATTTTTCTCGGTCCGGACTTCCGCGACAGACAAAGTTAAAGTTTTCGGGCTGCAGGCACAAAACGACAGCTGGCCATTTGCCGGGCTCAATTCACCCAATTCCTCCGGCACTTCGGAGCACATGTTCGGTGTAAGTTTGCGAATCTTTCCCGATGCTGCAGCATTTTCCTCCGCTGACACTTAGAATATTTTTCACACTTTGCTGAAAATTTTTCTAAGTGTTTTTTTCCAAGTTTTCTGGTTACTGATTTCTTCTTTTTAAACATTTTTCTAAGTTTTTCTGGTTACTGATTTCTTCTTTTTAACATTTTTCGCAGTTTGTCTGGTTACTGATTTCTTCTTTTTAAACATTTTTCGCCGTTTTTTCTGGTTACTGATTTCTTCTTTTTAAACATTTTCGCCGTTTTTCTGGTTACTGATTTCTTCTTTTTAAACATTTTTCTAAGTTTTTCTGGTTACTCATTTCTTCTTTTTAAACATTTTTCTAAGTTTTTCTGGTTACTGATTTCTTCTTTTTAAACATTTTTCTAAGTTTTTCTGGTTACTCATTTCTTCTTTTTAAACATTTTTCTAAGTTTTTCTGGTTACTCACTTCTTCTTTTTAAACATTTTCGCCGTTTTTCTGGTTACTGATTTCTTCTTTTTAAACATTTTTCTAAGTTTTTCTGGTTACTCATTTCTTCTTTTTAAACATTTTTCTAAGTTTTTCTGGTTACTCATTCTTCTTTTTAAACATTTTTCTAAGTTTTTCTGGTTACTGATTTCTTCTTTTTAAACATTTTTCTAAGTTTTTCTGGTTACTGATTTCTTCTTTTTAAACATTTTTCTAAGTTTTCCTGGTTACTCATTTCTTCTTTTTAAACATTTTTCTAAGTTTTCCTGGTTACTCATTTCTTCTTTTTAAACATTTTTCTAAGTTTTCCTGGTTACTGATTTCTTCTTTTTAAACATTTTTCGCAGTTTTTCTGGTTACTGATTTCTTCTTTTTAAACATTTTTTCGCAGTTTGTCTGGTTACTGATTTCTTCTTTTTAAACATTTTTCGCCGTTTTTCTGGTTACTGATTTCTTCTTTTTAAACATTTTTCGCCGTTTTTCTGTTACTGATTTCTTCTTTTTAAGCATTTTTCTAAGTTTTTCTGGTTACTCATTTCTTCTTTTTAAACATTTTTCTAAGTTTTTCTGGTTACTGATTTCTTCTTTTTAAACATTTTTCTAAGTTTTTCTGGTTACTCATTTCTTCTTTTTAAACATTTTTCTAAGTTTTTCTGGTTACTCACTTCTTCTTTTTAAACATTTTTCTAAGTTTTTCTGGTTACTGATTTCTTCTTTTTAAACATTTTTCGCCGTTTTTCTGGTTACTGATTTCTTCTTTTTAAACATTTTTCTAAGTTTTTCTGGTTACTCATTTCTTCTTTTTAAACATTTTTCTAAGTTTTTCTGGTTACTGATTTCTTCTTTTTAAACATTTTTCTAAGTTTTCCTGGTTACTGATTTCTTCTTTTTAAACATTTTTCGCAGTTTT
>NW_027310452.1:2500-5000 GCF_047496795.1 Chiloscyllium punctatum
GAGAGGAGAAGAGAGAGAGAGAGAGAGACGCACGCACACACAGGGAGAGACAGACAGGAGAGACCGAGAAGGCACAAGAAAGAGTGCTGTATGTTAGGGCAGGAGAGTGGAGATGGAGGGTGTCAGGGACGTGAGGGTGGAGCTGGAGGGACACTCCAACACCGAGACGGAGTGACTCTGATCACCCTCCCGCCCAGCGCTGTCTCAGTCACGCCCAGCCTCCTGCCTCACAGGAACATCACTCTCCCTCAGGGCCCGCTCCCTCAGCGCTGACCCTCCTCAGGGCCCGCTCCCTCAGCGCTGACCCTCCCACAGCCCCCACTTCCCTCAGCACTGACCCTCCCTCAGCACTGACCCTCCCTCAGCACTGACCCTCCCACAGCACCCACTCCCTCAGCACTGACCCTCCCACAGCCCCCACTCCCTCAGCACTGACCCTCCCTCAGCCCCCACTTCCCTCAGCACTGACCCTCCCTAAGCACTGACCCTCCCTCAGCACTGACCCTCCCTCAGCACTGACCCTCCCACAGGGCCCACTCCCTCAGCACTGACCCTCCCACAGCCCCACTCCCTCAGCACTGACCCTCCCACAGCACTGACCCTCCTCAGCACTGACCCTCCCTCAGCACTGACCCTCCCACGAGCACCCACTCCTCAGCACTGACCTCCCACAGCCCCACTCCCTCAGCACTGACCCTCCCTCAGCCCCCACTCCCTCAGCACTGACCCTCCCTCAGCGCCCACTTCCCTCAGCACTGACCCTCCCACAGCCCCCACTCCTCAGCACTGACCCTCCCTCAGCACTGACCCTCCCACAGCCCCCGCTCCCTCAGCACTGACCCTCCCACAGCCCCACTCCCTCAGCACTGACCCTCCCACAGCCCCCACCCCCTCAGCACTGACCCTCCCACAGCCCCCACTCCCTCAGCACTGACCCTCCCACAGCCCCCACCCCCTCAGCACTGACCCTCCCACAGCCCCCACTCCCTCAGCACTGACCCTCCCACAGCCCCCACTCCCCTCAGCACTGACCTCCCACAGCGCCACCCCCTCAGCACTGATCCTCCCACAGCACCCACCCCCTCAGCACTGACCCTCCCACAGCACCCACCCCCTCAGCACTGACCCTCCCACCAGCCCCACTCCCTCAGCACTGACCCTCCCCAGGGCCCACTCCCTCAGCACTGACCCCTCCCACAGCCCCCACTCCTCAGCACTGACCCTCCCACAGCCCCACTCCCTCAGCACTGACCCTCCCTCAGCCCCCACTCCCTCAGCACTGACCCTCCCACAGCCCCCACTCCCTCAGCACTGACCCTCCCTCAGCACTGACCCTCCCACAGCACCCGCTCCCTCAGCACTGACCCTCCCACAGCCCCCACTCCCTCAGCACTGACCCTCCCACAGCCCCCACTCCCTCAGCACTGACCCCTCCCTCAGCACTGACCCTCCCACAGCGCCCACTCCCTCAGCACTGACCCTCCCACAGCCCCCACTCCCTCAGCACTGACCCTCCCTCAGCCCCCACTCCCTCAGCACTGACCCTCCCCTCAGCACTGACCCTCCACAGCACTGACCCTCCCACAGCACCCGCTCCCTCAGCACTGACCCTCCCACAGCCCCCACTCCCTCAGCACTGACCCTCCCACAGCCCCCACTCCCTCAGCACTGACCCTCCCACAGCACCCACTCCCTCAGCACTGACCCTCCCACAGCACCCACCCCCTCAGCACTGACCCTCCCACAGCCCCACTCCCTCAGCACTTGACCCTCCCACAGCGCCCACTCCCTCAGCACTGACCCTCCCACAGCCCCCACTCCCTCAGCACTGACCCTCCCTCAGCCCCCACTCCCTCAGCACTGACCCTCCCACAGCACTGACCCTCCCACAGCACTGACCCTCCCACAGCCCCCACTCCCTCAGCACTGACCCTCCTCAGCACTGACCCTCCCACAGCCCCCCGCTCCCTCAGCACTGACCCTCCCACAGCCCCCACTCCCTCAGCACTGACCCTCCCACAGCCCCCACCCCCTCAGCACTGACCCTCCCACAGCACCCACTCCCTCAGCACTGACCCTCCCACAGCACCCACTCCCTCAGCACTGACCCTCCCACAGCCCCCACTCCCTCAGCACTGACCCTCCCACAGCCCCCACCCCCTCAGCACTGACCCTCCCACAGCACCCACTCCCTCAGCACTGACCCTCCCACAGCACCCACTCCCTCAGCACTGACCCTCCCACAGCCCCCACTCCCTCAGCACTGACCCTCCCACAGCCCCCACCCCCTCAGCACTGACCCTCCCTCAGCACTGACCCTCCCACAGCCCCCACTCCCAAGTCCTCTTGTTCAGGTGAAGCTCTCTGCATTGACCTGGCGCCCCCTGCTTCACTGCCCTCATGTGTGAAATGAGGATATTGAGCCATCTGTGCGGGGGTGGTGGGGGATGGGCGGGGACGCTGAGCTGGAGGGTGGCCAGCCCGCACTGAATGTTGGAGT